>NW_011500239.1:110750-111966 GCF_000495115.2 Populus euphratica
TTGTTGTATTATTGTTATCTGTAATTTATACAATTAACCTTTTTGTGGTTCAACTCTGATCTTGTCGGGTTATTTATTACTTCGACACTCCTGTACTTGGGAGAAGACATTAATCTTTTTTTCATGTCATATTGCTTATGCTTTGCTTTCATTAATATCAAGTTTATGCCTTTCATTTCCTTTTCTTTACTTAGTTAACTTTTATCTTGTTTATGTTCTTATTTTGTTTATTTATTTTTCTTTCTTTCATTATGTTTAGCTAAGTTTATTATGTCAATGTGAAAAGGTTACACTAATGGTGTAAGAATAAGTATAATGTAGACTTAATATGGACTTTAATGTTTGATACTAACACGTTTTGTATTTGTTATCTTGTTCACTCTTTAATACCTTGCTTGTTAAATGATTAATCTTGATTTATGTTGTATAACACTTGGTACAACAAATGCTTGGCACTTTCATAGCCCATAATGTATGGTATAACCGACACCTGAGCTATGAAAGGAACTTGATTTGTTGTTAACATAAGTTATAATCATGAATGCTTGACGAGATTTACAAGTATTAGCATTAATTGAATAAGATGACTAATGTAATCATGTTAACAATATATAATCTGATTAGAACCTCCTTTGTGTGTGGTTTCCAATTCAATAATAAGAGTTTATACTATACTTGTTTGATATACCATTAGTGGAACCTCTAACCTTGACATTTGTTATTATTATTGCTTAATCCTTACATTAATATTTCATCTCTAAGTTCTCATCATCATCATCTTCTTCTTCTTCTCTTTCTTTATTATTATTATTATTATTATTATTATTATTATTATTATTAGTACTACTACTACTACTACTACTACTACTACTACTACTACTACTACTACTACTACTACTACTACTACTACTACTACTACTACTACTACTACTACTACTACTACATCTTTTAGTCGTGTCAAGTTTTTGGCGTAGTTATCGGGGAGGTAAGTTCTTATATAAATTATAGTATTTATTTTATTTTCTCTTTTCACTTTTCTTATATATAACTTTGTTTCTTTTCTCTTATTTCTTCTTCTTTTGTTTTCTTCTTTCTTTTATTCTATTCCTATACGTGTATAAGAGTGTGGTCACGTATATCAAGTGGTAGAATTTCTAGGGTATTGTCATCATTTTAAGAAAATATGGCCAAATAAGATAATCAATCACTTCATAAT
>NW_011500239.1:112055-115194 GCF_000495115.2 Populus euphratica
AATGTTGGGATAGGTATCGAGACTTGCTTAATACTTGCCCTCATCATGGTTTTCAAACATGGAGATTGGTTTCATATTTTTATGAAGGGTTAACACCTAGAAATAGACAAATAGTTGAGTTGATGTGCAATGAAACTTTTAAAGATAAAGACTCTAATGAAGTAATTAAGTACTTAGACTTGTTAGCTGAAAATGCTCAAAATTAGGACACCGCGGGTACTTATGAAGCACCGAGTAAAACTCAACCTCATACATCTAGTGGGGGTATGTACAACCTTAGGGAAGATCATGATCTTCAAGCCAAGTTTGCATCTTTTTTTTTTTATCAAATGTAAGAATTGTATAGATAAAAAAATAGCAAGACAAGCTTGCAGTACAAGCTAAAAACCAGCAATATAAAGGGACATACATATCCGGCTAAAGGGAACAGGCTCCCTTGAGTAGACCAAAGCAAGACAAACTTACAGAACATAAAAGAAAGGGAATAGACTCCCTTAAGTAACCTAATCAATAAGAACAGACTCCCTCACACTAGCAACAAAAGCTTGTGATAATTAGCATACAGAAAAACCAACTTAAAAGACAAAGAAACATCTACCTGGGAACCCGAAAACCAACAATATTAGGGAAGCGAATCTCCTTCCAACTAGCAAATTGGCAGCATCAACCGACCATCTTTAACACCAGCAGACTAGCCCCAGGTTCATAGCTACATCAACCCTCGCAAGAAGGAAACCAAGCCACCGGCCATTCATAGAGCATGACTTGCAACAAAACCCACAATCTAGAAACCAAAATAGGCTAGGCAAGGACAAGCAGAACACAATCTGTGACTAAAGCAACCAGCAGCACGCAGAAGCAGAGCAGCAACCCAGCAGCACCAGGGCAGCAGGACCATAATCAGCAGTTCATGCAGAAATAGAATAGAACATAAAGTTATCATAGCCACAGAACCAATAAGGGCTCCCAATAGAGAACATGCTTCTAAAATAAAGCAAACATAAAGCAAGAAACCAGCCTACCAACAAGCCTAAATAGACACAAGGATATAGTCCTTGGCCACCATTCCGCAATATCATAATATATCAAAGGGAGGAGGATGGAGTGGAAGCGGTGCCTCCCTAGATTTTGGAATCGGCGGATGAGGAGTTGTTGGAAGGACCAATCTTTCCAAACATTCTTGGTCTGCTAAAGGCAGAGGCAACAACTTTGCTCCTGGTCAAGTATTGCCTTCGTGGAGGTAATGTGGTAGCAGTGTAAAGCTGGTCTTTAGAGACAAGAACAACCTGAGGAGAGTCAGTAGAAACATCAGGGGATCTATGCTGAGAAGCCATTTTTGCCCATTTACACATAAAACAATCAGCGCACTCTTCAACAGCTATAGCTGCCTCAACAGCCATTGGATCAACCTCCAGTTCTCAAGGTTCCTCCCTAAAGGACTGCTTTTCAATAGCCTCTGTATCAGTTAAGGGAGTAAAGTATCTAGAGGGAGCAGAACCTGTTAAGGGGGGCTTTTTGCGCTTATGACTGGAAGATTTAGTACAAGTAGAATTAGAATGGCCTAGAGTTTTACACTGCTTGCAAAACCATGACAAAGATTCATATAACCCTACCTGGGATTTGGAAACACCATTGGGGAGGGTGATGTTGATCAATGATGGTAAGTCAGCAAGTAAATCAACTTCAACCAGCACTTGGGCATAAGAGAGCCGAGTCATAGAGGTTGTTGGAGTATCAGCATGCACTGGTTTCCCTATCACACTTGCTAGTTTAGAAAGACACAATGGTGACTAGCACTGAAGAGGCAGATTAGGGAATTTGACCCAAACTGGTAGCCGAATCATATCAGAAGTATCAAAATCAAAATAATCAAACATATGCTTCAATATCAAGAGTCGACCAAACACATGGTAGGGCCCATCATTGAGTACCACAAGCATGTCCAATCTAGAAGAAACTTGAAAATAAGCCACCCAAAATCGTGTATGGAGAAATTCACATTACATTTCCAGGTAGAATGAACATATTTAGAGATGGATGTATATCCTGGAAACTTCCAAACTATGAACCCAATTAAACTAAACCACCACAATCTTTGTACCCTTCTAAATCAATTTCAAGGAAATGACAAGACAATGTAGCAGTAAACTCAGAAAAATGCACTAAAGAAGGAGACGATTGAATGGTGGTACCTGGTTGGTGGTGAGAGGGAGAAGACCAGGGTTCCCCAAAGAAGCTATGCCATGTAATGGGGAAGGTGGTGAAGGGCCAAGGTTCCCTGAAGAGGCTTGACTTTGTGTTGGAGGAGTTGGCGAAGGACCAGTTCCAACCATTGGGTTACTAGCGCCAAACCGTGAGCTCAAAGAACCAATCTCAATAGAAGGACCATGGCTTGGTCGAATAGAGACAGGGGAGGTTAAAGGATGTGCACAAGGCTTGGCTAGAAAAGTCGAGGCACTAGAATTAAAAAGAGTGGTCAATTAAAATCTGTTGAAAACATTATGTGTCAAATATATGAAACAAATGAACACTCAACCAATAATTGTCTAACCTTGCCTTTTTTTAAAGAATGTCTCCATAAACAAACTCATGCTTTAAACAGTTTCCAAAGGTCCAACCATAACTCATACTCGCAAACATACAACTCTGGTTGGAGAAATCACCCAAATTTCAGTTCGGAGAGTGATAATAACAAGGTACAAACTTCACAACCTCAGTTTTAAACACACCATAATTTTCAAAACTCTCATGGATATGCACCTCCTTATGCTTCACCTCCTAGAAGAAATCTTGAGGAAACATTGCATGCATTCATTGAAAAGTAAGAGACAATCAATACTCAACTTGCTCAAAACATAACAGATTTTAAAGATACTCTTGCAAAATCACAAGAGAAAGGTAAGTTTCCATCTCAACCACAACAAAATCCCAAGGGGCAATACAATGTAAATGCAAGTAGTTCCGGAAGCCAACACATGGATCAAGCCAAATCAGTCACTACTCTTCGCAGTGGTACGGTTATTGAAAAACCTACTCTTGAACCTTATGAGAAAGATGATGAATCAATCTCTGAGGGTAAGGAAGGGGTTGAATCTGAAAATTGCAAAGAAACGACTGATTCACAGCCAGCACTTCCATT
>NW_011500239.1:115337-128870 GCF_000495115.2 Populus euphratica
AAATGACCTCAATTTTTTACACAAGAAAGCTGAGATAATTTCCTACAACTTTCATGTTTAAAGTGATCCCAATTTTGACATTATCAATGACGTTTTGGACAGAGGCCTACAACTTTTATATAGAACTCAAGATTTAAAAAGGCTATTTTCAATTCTAAATTATAGCAATAACAAAGAAGTTCGAATCTGTCCTCCAGCCCGAGCACTGTTCAGTGTTTGACCCATATCTGGAGTTCTAAAAGTCCAAATGACCTCAGTTTTGTATTTGTTATCTTGTTCACTCTTTAATACTTTGCTTGTTAAATGACTAATTTAGATTTATGTTATATAAGACTTGGTAGATCAAATTCTTGGCACTTTCATAGCCCATACTGTATGGTATATTTAACACCTGAGCTATGAAAGGAACTTAATTTGTTGTTAACATAAATTATAATCATGAATACTTGACGAGATTTACAACTATTAGCATTAATCGAATAAGATAACTAATGTAATCATATTAAGAATTTGTAATCTGATTGGAATCTCTTTTGTGTGTGGTTTCGAATTGAATAATAAGAGTTTATATTATACTTGTTTGACATATCATTAGTGGATCCTCTAACCTTAACATTTGTTATTATCATTGTCTAATCTTTATATTGATCTTCCATCTCAAAGTTCTCATCAATTTCTTCTTTATTATTACTATTACTATTACTATTATTGTTGTTCTTGTTGTTTATAATTTGTACAATTAACCCCCCGTGATTCGATCCTGGTCTTACTAGGTTATTTATTACTTCGACACTCCTGCACTTGGAAGAATACATCAATCTTTTAGTCGTGTCAGTCATTTCATAAATAATAACATTATATAAAAAATTAGTCAAGCTTACCTTATTCTCTTTAGCACCATAAGAAATTCTCTACTAGAATAGCATTAATGTTAATAACAAAAGTTTAGGATTAAAAAAATAGAGAAAAAATTAACGACCTAACTTAATTATATTAATTTGTTTTTGAATTTTTTCACTTGTTTTGAACCTTTTTGATATTCACTTGTTTTGAACCTTTTTTTATCAAAATAATTTTATATAAATATAGTATAGTCATTTCATAAATAATAACATTATATAAAGAATTAGACAATCTTGCCTTATTCTCTTTAGCAGCACAAGAAATTCTCTACTTGAATAGCATTAGAAAAGATAAAAATTAAATTTTATATTATCTAAAAGTACACCATATAACTCCATCGTACCCAACACTACCTTGTTTTTCTCCCTGCTGAACAGATAAATATTCACTCGTCTTGATTACTTCCTTTGGAAAAAAGAAAAGAAAAACAAAGAGGTTTGCTTCCACTCTCCCTCGTTTATAGGAGGAATTTGTTTTGATCCTATTCCATACTTGTAGGCCCTATATGTGCAATCAAATCTAACATTTCCTACGGACCAATACTCCTGATCCAAATTTAAAAACCAAGATAGTCAAGGAAACAATGCATGCTTGGCAATAGACCATCAAACACAAACTAAAATGATGCAGATGCAAGGGTGTGGTAAATCTGGCCACAGCATTGATGCAGGGAGGGAGCACCGAGCATGTCATCAAAGCCGGAGCAATTTTGGGGCCAAAGGCACCAAAACCTGCAAGAACAACAGCGAAGGCTTCTTGTATTTGCCAGTCCACACCCCTATTGGAGTTGAAACAGGCATCAACTTCTGAGGAACCTCAATTGCAAAACCTAACCACAAGAACCAGCCCAACTGAAATCCATTCAGAATAATCAAGACCAGACTAGATTCCAACCAGGAAAAAGCAATCCATTTCCAGAAATCTTCACAATGCATAAACAGAAGAAAAAAACAGCAACACTGCATTCATCGATGACCTATTAATACAGAAGCCACATGCGAAAGCAAAGAGCAATGCACATCTTCCACTACCTTCATCTAAAGTTGCTAAACTTCGATGTAATTCCTAGGCACACTTGACATGATACCACAATAACAACAAACCTAGCTCAATGTTTAAGGGAAGAAAAACCAAAAAGAAAATCTAGAGGATATCATCATAAGCAATAATTTCTCTGCCTTTGAAAGGCACGTCTAACACAGAAGGACCGTCATTGCTACTACTTGCTGGGTTCACTCCGGCTGAAGCAAGCTTATTACCTCTCCCGTGTCTGCTTAAAGGTATCCCACCCCTCAAGAGTTTGGAGGATGATGAGGATGGTGACCCACTGTCCCTCTTACCTCCAGCTCCAACTCCTTCTCTCCATTGCACAAGCGGATCAGTTGCCCGTAGCACTTGGACCTGAAAAAAAACCTAATTTCAAAAATCCAAAATTGAAACTAACCAATAAAGGTGAACTAGGGCAAATTCTACAGCACCTTCCATTTACCAATGCAATTATCAATTATTATTTTTTTGTGAAAGTTTAACCGAATAATAAATAAATAAATAAGATTGTAACCTTTTTATGGTTTATAGCGATGCCAAAGGAAGAGTCAAGAGAAGCGGTGATGGCTGCCTCGGCTGAGTCCTTGGAACGATAAGTGATGTAACCAATAGCATCGCGATCGATCCTGATGCGGGAGATTTCGCCGTAGATTGCGAATCGCGACTTCAGATCAAGGACTGAGCAGTCCGGAGGTAGATCCACCACAACCACCGCAGGCGGCGGTGGAGGCTTCGTAGATGGCTTGATGTCGTTCGGTTGGGCTTGCGGAGGAGGAGGAGGAGGACGACGTCGTTTAGGGTAGGGAGCAGGTCGGTCGTAGCGCGTGGAGTTGGATCTGTCTCTTTTGCGACTCATCGTAATCTGGTGGTTCAGTTCGAGGGAGACACGCACGTGATGCCAAGAGAATGAACTCTTGAATAGGTACGCTTCTAATCGGATTGCAACGTTGCCGTTTCTAGTTGGTACGGGAAATTAAGTAAAAACCCTTGCATTCGACTGGCGAAAACAATTGTATACCAAAAAAATGATGGCTAATTTCTCCAAAAGAAAATGTAACTATTATATATTAATTGTAAGATGCTAATGATGGCGTTTAGCGTGATTCCGGGTTGTTGCCCGTGCGCTGTTGGAGACGCTATTCAGCATTTTTATCAAGTTATACTTTGAAATTGTGATTCATCTGCTTTTTTTATAAAAAAAATAAGTTTTTTTAGTTTTAAATTAATATTTTTGGTTTTTTAATATTGTTACAATGGATCAATATCAAAAATAAATTTTTAAAAATATAAAAAAATATTATTTTAATATATTAAAAAATATTTTAAAAAATAATATTTATCATATTTCTAAATAAATCCTAAACTTATTTTAATTTGATGGATAAATACAATGATCAATGTGGCTAAGGCCCTGATTACCAATGTGCTTCAAAGAAAATTAAGTGGGAGTTAATTGGTGTGACTCAATTGATTTGATAGGTATTATTAATTTAATTTATTTATTTTTAAAAAAGTTATATCAATTTAACTTTTTTATATAAAAGAAATAATTGAAATGACAATATTTTAGATTGATTTGAGTTAAACTTAATTGGTCTATCTAATTCATAATTTGTTTAATTGGATTTAATAACTTTATTTTTTAAAATATTTTTATTTAATTATGCCATTATAAAAATGAACATTAACAGGAAAGATAATGAATAAAATTATGAATGATAAGTGTAATTTTTTAACCTAAATTTTCTTTTTTGATTTATGTAGTATTCTTTTTATTTTAACAACAAAACAATTTTTTTAATACATCATTGAATAAAAAGCAACAACAATAAAAAAAACATTAAAACAATAATTGGGCTTGATATTTCACTATAGTTCAAAAAACATTATATCGTGCATTGAAAAAATATAATAATAATTTTACTCTTATCATGTAAAATAAAAGAACTTTGTTATTTGAGGTAATAAGATATTTCCTCCATAATCTATTGGTCATTATAAGAGTCGAAGGGACTTTTACTTTTTTTTTTAACACAATATAATTACCAAATTACTATTAAAAACAAAGTTTATTTAACTAGTGTCTCGAGGTATTTTTGAATTTTCATGGTTTAAAGTATTATCAAATAACTAAATTATCTTAAAAGCAAATTTTATTTGGCTAGTGTCTAGGAAATTTTCTATATTTTCATCATATTTTTTTTGTTATAATTAAGTATTCTAAAGGGTAGTTTAATATTTTAATAAATATAAAATATAATTAAAAAAACCACAAGTGCAATACAATGGCTTTTTCAATGGCAATGGAAGCGATGCATCAAGCTCTATCAAGTGGTGGGATGTATGTAAGCGGATGACAAACAATGTGGCTTTGATGAACTATTTTTCTGTCATTTTCTTTCTCTTTTCTTACCTTAAATTTCACACTTGTCCTTCTAAAAATCAAATATGTAATATAAATTTATATTTGTATTAATTTTATTTTTTATTCTTTTGATTGCAATTTGTTTTGATTTTAATGTCTTTTGAAGTTGAATTTGTTTTTCATTTTCATTCCAAGGCATTTGATTTCAATTAATTTTTTTTTATCAAATTTGTTCTTTATCATTTTGATTGCTATTTTTTTTTTGTTTTTAATCCTTTACTTGAGTTTTTTTATTTTTAAATTTTGTTCTTCATTGTTTTATTTAATTTAATTTTTACACCAAAAAATGTCTTTATTCTTATTATTGTTATTTGTTTTTTTAATCCTTTTCTTGATGGATCTTTTTTCAATTTCATTCTTTGATATTTGGATAATTGAGAATTTTACTTCGTAGTTTTTTCATGTTCACTTTCTACGTGGTAATTTCAATCTCATAACTCGAATAACAAGTTTTGAAAGTTATCCCAATTTAACTTTAATCTTTTTTAGGTTTTTTATTTTTATTTCATTGATATTAGGTTTTAGATATTAAGCTTCATTACTTTTTCACATTCCATCTAGATCTCATGTATCAAGTTGTAGGTTAGTTGAGTTAACCAACCTGAGTTGATTCAAGTTTTTTTTTTAATTGATTTTCTTGGTTTTGCTTTTCATTATTTGGTTCACTTGAGAGCTGACCTCCATTGTTTTATTTAATTTTTTTATTTTCATATATGGTTATCCTGGTCTCACAATCAGGCCACAAATTTAGCATGTTGACTCGAGTTGAGTTGTTTTTCTTTTTAATTTTTTTTCAATTTATCTATTGGCATTTAATTGCTGGTAATTGAACTTTAAATAAAAACTCATCTAATAAAAAAACTTGAAATAATGTCTCAATATTTCATATATGATTGAAGGTTAAAAAAGAAGAAGAAGTGATTCATGTGATAAAATCATATGTGTGTGTGTAAAGTTTATTTTCATTAAATATCCATAAGAAAATTTTTATTTTATTTTTTGTCACATCATGTGTATAATAATTAAGAAGTAATTGTTAACATTCCTGTGGATATTAGTTAAGAACTATATTAGTAAAGAACTATAATAAAATTCATCAATAATTTAAATATAATGTTAGTGTTTTATTTATAGTGCATTTCAATTAAAATATAAAATAAAAATCTTAGGGGAAAAACTATAAAACTAGGGCAAGTGCTTGGAACAAAGAAGTTGGACTAGAGAACTTAGCCCTCCTACAAAAAGATGGTCTGACGTGTATGAGTTTGTAAGACTAGGTTCATTATGAGTTTGTAAGACTAGGTTCATGTGCTTGACCTTTTTTTTTTCCTTATGTTTAGTTGCTCAGCCTTTTATTTTTTCTAAAAAAAATAAAATAAAGCAAACAATATATTGGACCCAATTTTGGTTACTATATAGATATATGAAAAAGTCGAGCCATGGTTTTTTCAACTAAAAAATATATTTTCATTTAAAAACACCTAGCAAATACATTGTGAATCTCATTAAACAACTTTATAACCTCAAAAGTCTCCTTAATCTATTCAAAAAACACAAAATTAAGTAACAAAAAAACCATTCCTTAATTATGACTACCTTTTATAGTAATATGAAAACTAAAAAACACCTTAATAAAATTTATCTTATTAAAAGAAACTTAGTGGCATTAAGATTAACTATTTTTATGGTTGAAATGTGGTCAACCAATTCATTTCTCCCTCCTTCCTTATTTTCTAAATACTTTCTCACACTTAAATTTTAGAGACTAAAACATAAAATAAATAAAGTTCATAACTGACATGACCAAAAGATTGATGTCTTTTTCCAAGTGTATGAGTATTAAACTAATAAATAACCTGATAAGATTGGAGTCGAATCACATGAAGGTTAACTATATAAATTATAAACAATAAGAACAACAACAACAACAATACTAAGAAGAAGAAGGAGGAGTTAAAGAGAACCTTGAGATGTAAGATTAATCTAAGAATTAAATAATGATAAAAAAAATATCAAGGTTAGAGAATCCACTAATGGTATTTTAAACAAGTACAATATAAACTTTTTTTTATTACTCAACTAGAAACCACACACAAAGGAGGTTCCAATCGGATTATAAATTGTTAACATGATTACATTAGTTATCTTATTCGAATAATACTAATACTTGTAAATGTGTCAGGTGTTGATGATTATAACTTATGTTAACAACAAATCAAGTTCCTTTCATAGCACAAGTGTTGGTTATACCATACAGTTGAACTATGAAAGTGCCAAGTATATGTTGTACTAAGTGTTATACAATATAAATCTAAATTAAATATTTAACAAGCAAAATATTAAAAATAAACAAGATAACAAATATAAAACATGTTAATATCAAACACTAAGGTCCATGTTGAGTTATACTATACTTATTCTTACACCATTAGTGTAACCTTTTCACTTTGACATAATAAACTTAACTAAACATAATAAAAGAGAGAAACATAAATAAACAAGTTAAGAACTTAAATAAGATAAAAATTAACTAAGTAAAGGAAAGGAAATGAAAAGAATCAATAAAAGAGTAATATAAGCAAAACTTAAGAATTACAATAAAGATAAAGCAAAAAAATAATCTTGATATGAAAATCAAGATGCCTAAATGCATGACAAATGCCTCCTTTTATAGGCCAAAATTGAAAACTATTGATTTGGTGACTAATTGTTGAGTGGGTGGTTATATCTTGACTTGGTGATAATCTTTATCTTTTTGTCTGAACAAAATGTCATTACTAATGTCAGAATTTAAACACACTTGAATTAGGAAAGTTCTAGTAAATTATCTCAGCTTTTCAATATAAAAAATTGAGGTGATTTGGACTTCTAGAACTCAAGCTATGGGCTGCAAGATATGGATTGCAAGATATGGACTGAACATTGGATAGTGTCTAGGCTGCAAGACAGATTTGAAATTTTTCGTTGTTGTTAAGATTTGAACTTCCAAACAATAGAATTGAGTCTTACATTTTTATAAATATCTTAGGCCTATGTCTTAGCTTTCTAGCCATATAAATCAAATTGAAATTCAAGATCTACAGCTCCAAATATGACCTAATGAATGAACAGTGTTCTAGTTTGGACCGAACAAGTATCACTTTTCTGATCTTTACCCTCTTTTTATCTTTTTAATTTCAGTAGTTGAACTCATTAATCAATCCTTTGATTTATGTGATAGGCCTGCATTTAACATGAATATTTACTATAAATTAAAGGTATCTTATCGTATCAGACTTGTTATTATAAAACATGCTTTAGTTAAGGAGTTATTGATACTTCACGTACAAAATGCTGATATAAAACTGACATGACCAAAAGATCGATGTCTTCTTTCAAGTGCAGGACTGTCGAAGTAATAAATAACCTGGCAAGACAGGGGTCGAACCACAAGGAGGTTAATTGTATAAATTATAAATAACAACAATACAATAACAACAATAATAATAGTAATAATAAAACTAATAATAACAATAATAGTAATAGTAATAATAGTAGTAGTAGTAATAGTAGAAGAAGAAGAAGAAGTTGACGAGAACTTTAAGATGGAAGATCAAGGTAAGAATTAAACAATGGTAACAAATGTCAAGGTTAGAGAATCCACTAATGGTATTTCAAACAAGTATATTATAAACTCTTATTACTTAAATGGAAACCACACACAAAGGAGGTTCCAATTAGATTATAAATTGTTAACATGAGTATATTAGTTATCTTATTTTAATGCTAATACTTATAAATATTGTCAGGTATTCATGATTATAACTCATATTAACAATAAATCAAGTTCCCTTCATAGCACTGGTGTCGGTTATACCATATGATTTGTGCTATGAAAGTGCCAAGCATTTGTTGTACCAAGTATTTTACAACATAAATGAAGATTAATGATTATAACTTAAAAGTGCATTTTTATGAGGTTTTATCTCATCATTTTGCACTTGAAGTATCAATAACTCCTTAACTAAAACATGTTTTATAATAACATATCTAATAATATAAGATACCTTTAATTTATGGTAAATGTTCATTTTAAATGTAGGCTTATCACATAAATGAAAGGATTGATTGATGAATTTAAGAACTAAAATTGAAAGGATAAAGAGATGGCCAAACTTAGAAAAGAGATGCCGGTGCAGTCCAAATTGGAACATTGTTTGGTAATTGGGTCATATCTAGAGTTGTAGATCTTGAATTTAGGACTACTTTATATAGATGGAAAGGTAAGACATGAGCCAAGATTTAAAAAGGCTATTTTCAAATCCAAATTGTAGTAACAACAAAGAAGTCTGAATCTGTCCTCCAACCCAAGCACTGTTCAGGTGGCCCATATTTGGAGTTCTAGAAATCTAAATGACTTTAATTTTTTTTACCCTAGAAAGCTGAAATAATTTCCTACAACTTTCATGTTTTCAAGTGATTTCAATTTTGACGTTATTAATGATGATTTGGGCATACAAGAAAAGATAAGGATTGTCGCCAAGTCAAGAGTTGGTCACCCACTCATCAATTAGTCATCAAATCAATAGTTCTCAATTTTGGTTTATAAAAGGAGGCATTTATCATGCATTTAGGCATCTTAGTTTCCAGATCAAGATCATGCTCTTGCTTTCTCTCTTTGTATTTTTTGTAATATTTATGCTTTGCTTTTATTAATATCAAGTTTATGCCTTTCATTTCCTTTCATTTACTTAATTAACTTTTATCTTATTTTGTTTGTTTATTTTTCTTTCTTTTATTATGTTTAGCTAAGTTTATTATGTCAAGGTGAAAAGGTTACACTAATGGTGTAAGAATAAGTATAATGTAAACTTAATATGGACTTTAATGTTTGATACTAACATGTTTTATATTTGTTATCTTGTTCACTCTTTAATACTTTGCTTGTTAAATGACTAATCTAGATTTATGTTGTATAACACTTGGTACTTTCATAGCCTATACCGTATGGTATAACCGATACTTGAGTTATGAAAGGAACTTGATTTGTTGTTAACATAAGTTATAATCATGAATGCCTGACAATATTTACAAGTATTAGCATTAATCAAATAAGATAACTAATGTCATCATGTTAATAATTTATAATCTAATTGGAACCTTCTTTGTGTGTGGTTTCCAATTGAATAATAAGAGTTTATACTATATTTGTTTGACATACCATTAGTGGATCCTCTAACCTTGATATTTATTATTATCATTGTTTAATCATTATGATTAGTACTTAAAAGTGCATTCTCATTAAGGATTTATGTCATCATATTGCACCTAAAGTATCATTAAATTCCCTAACAAAAGCATGTTTTATATTAGCAAGTCAAAATATAATATACCTTTAATTCATGATAAATGTTCATCCTAAATGCAAGTCTATCACATAAATAAAAGGATTGATTGATGAGTTTAAGGATTGAAATTGAAAGGATAAAAAGAAGGCCAAACTTAGCAAAGTGTTGCTGGTGCATTCCAAACTCGAACACCGTTCAGTAATTTGATCATATCTGGAGCTGTAGATATCAGATTTAGGTCCATTTTATATCGATGGAAAGGTAAGACATAGACCTACAACTTTCATATGAAGTCAAAGACTCAGTTCTGCCGTTTTCAAGCCCAAATCTTAGCAACAACGAAGACGTCGGAAGCTGTCCTGCAGCTCAAGCACTAAAGTAAAAGACTCAGTTATGCCGTTTTCAAGCCCAAATCTTAGCAACAACGAAGACGTCGGAAGCTGTCCTGCAACTCAAGCACTATTCGGTTTTTGGCTCATATCTTGAGTTCTAGAAGTCCAAATGAGCTCTGGTTTTTTTTTTTTATGGAAAGCTGAGACAATTGCCCACAGCTTCCATAATTCAGTTGGCTATAATTCTGATGTGAGCAATGACGTTTTGGCCAGCTAACAATATCAAAAATCAGCCCACAATATCAAAAAAACAGCAGCCATTAATGTCAAAAACCAGCCACCAAATCAATGGATGACCACCAATTCTTCAATCAATCAATAGTTCTGAAACTTAGCCTATAAAAGGAGGCATTGTCCATGTATTTAGTCATATTAATTTTCAGATCAAAGTTATCTGCGTGCTTTCTCTCTACATCTTTGTAATGTTCAAGTTTTCTTTTATGCTATAGTAATCTCTTGTTTATGCTCTTTCATTTCCTTTCCTATACTTCGTTAGCTTATATTATGTTTATGTTCTTATATTGTTTATTTGTGTTTTTCTCCTTCTTAATGTTTAGCTAAGTTAATTATGTCAAGGTGAAAAGGTTTCTCTAATGGTGTTAGAATAGGTATAATATAAACTCAATATGAGCTTTAAATGTTTATATCCAAGAAAGATTATTATTAACATGTTTTATCTTTTTATCTTACTAATTCTTAATACCTTGCTTATTAAATGGTTAATTTAGATTTGTGTTGTATAATATTTGGTACATCAAATGCTTGATCCTTCATAGTTTTCGGCCGACATCGTTATTATGATAGGAACTTGATTTGTTGTTAACATAAACTAGCAACATGAATGCTTGATGATATTTATAAGTATGGTATTACTTAGATAAGATAATTAATATGATCATGTTAGTAATTTATAATGAGCTAATAACAAGAAATCATCCGATTAGAACCTCCTTTGTGTGTGGTTTCTAGTTGAGTAATAAAAAGAGTTTATATTATATTTATTTGAAATACCATTAGTGAATCCTATAACCTTGACATATGTTTTGTTATTGTTTAATCCTTACATCAACTTGACATATGTTTTGTTATTATTTAATCCTTACATCAATATCACATCCCAACACTTTCTTTAACTCCTTTTCTGTTATTATTCTCTTCAAATCTTTTTCTTTAATTGTAATTCATATAATTCACCTCCCTGTGGTTCGACCCCGGTCTTGCTGGGTTATTTTACTTTGACACTCCTGCACTTGGGATAAGACATCAACTCTTTGATCATGTCAAGTTTTTGGCGCCGTTGCCGGGGAGGTAAGTTATTGTATAAATTAAATATTTTATTTTATTTTATTTTCACTTTTATTTGTTTTTCTAATTGTTGTTTCTTTTTCTTTTTCTTTTTTCTTTTCTTTTCTTTTGTATTTGCATGAGAGTTTGGACACGTACATTAAGTGGTACACTTTCTAGAAAATCATCATTTTCTTCAGAAAACATGGCCGAAGAAGATAATCAATCAATTCATAATGAAAATAATGAGAATAATGAGAATAATCGTGTTAGAACACTTAGAGATCATATGAATCCAACAAGAACAAGTGCACCATCATGTATTGTTTTTCCTCCTGATGCATCTCATTTTAATTTTAAGCCAGGTATTATTCAACTTTTACCCATTTTCATGGCTTAGAATTAAAAAATCCATACTTGCACTTAAGAGAATTTGAAGAAGTTTGTAACACTTATAATGACTTAAATTGTAGCATGAACACCATCAGATTAAAGCTTTTTCCTTTTTCGTTAAAAGATAAAGCTAAAACATGGCTACAAAATATTAGGTGAGGATCCATTCATGCTTGGGATGAAATGCAACAATAATTTTTAAAGAAATTTTTTCCTTCTCATAGAACAAACTCTTTCAAAAGACAAATCACCACTTTTACTCAAAAACCAGGAGAAACATTTTACAAATGTTGGGATAGATATAAAGACTTGCTTAATACCTGTCCTCATCATGGTTTTGAAACATGGAGATTGTTTTCACAATTTTATGAAGGGTTAACACCTAAAGATAGGCAAATGGTGGAATTGATGTGCAATGGAACTTTTGAAAATAAAGACCCTGATGAAGCAATGGAGTACTTAGACTTGCTAGCTGAAAATGCTCAAAATTGGGACACCACGGGTACTTGTGAGGCACCAGGTAAAACTCAATCTCATACATCTAATGGAGGCATGTATAGCCTTAGGGAAGATCATGACCTCCAAGCCAAATTTGCATCTTTAGCTAGAAAAGTTGAGGCACTAGAATTAAAAAAGAGTGGTCAATTAAAATCTGTTCAAGAAATTGTGTGTCAAATTTGTGAAACCAATGAACACTCAACCAATGATTGTCCCACGTTGCCTTCTTTTAAGGAATGTCTCCATGAACAAGCCAATGCTTTAAATAGTTTCCAAAGACCAAGTCATAACCCGTACTCACAAACGTACAACCCTGGTTGGAGAAATCACCCAAATTTCAGTTGGAAAAGTGGTAACAATAATGCACAAACTTCATAGCCACCATTTCAAACACAACATAATTTTCAAAATTCTCATGGATATGCACCTCCTTATATTCCCCCTCCTAGAAGAAATCTTGAGGAAACATTACATGCATTCATTGAAAAGCAAGAGACAATCAACACTCAAAATGCTCAAACCATGGCTGATTTGAAAGATACTCTTGCAAAGTTCACATCTGCTCTCAGTTTTCAGGAGAAAGGTAAGTTTCCATCTCAACCCCAGCAAAATCCCAAAGGGCAATACAATTCAAGTACAAGCAATTCCGGAAGCCAACATTTGGATCAAGTCAAATCAGTCACTAGTCTCCGCAGTGGTAAGGTTATTAAAAAACCCATTCTTGAACCTTGTGAGAAAGAAGGTGAGTTAGTCTCCAAGGGTAAGGAAATGGTTGAACCTGATCATTGCAAAGAAGAGACTGATTCTCCGCCAACACTTCCATTTCCTCATGCCATGACCAAACAAAGGAAAGTCAATCACAATTCTGAAATCTTTGAAACTTTCAAACAGGTAAGGATTAATATACCTTTGCTAGATGCTATTAAACAGGTACCATCTTATGCTAAATTTTTGAAAGATCTATGCACTGTAAAGAGAAAATTGAATGTGAAAAAGAAAGCCTTCTTAGCCGAACAAGTAAGTGTCATTCTTCAAAATAATAATGCTTTGAAATATAAAGACCCTGGTTGTTGACACGACTAAAAGATTGATGTTTTCTCCCAAGTGCAGGAGTGTCGAAGTAATAAATAACCCGGCAAGACCGGGGTCGAACCACATGGAGGTTATTTGTACAAATTATAAATAACAATAATACAACAACAATAACAATAACAATAACAATAACAACAACAACAATAATAATAATAACAATAATAATAATAAT
>NW_011500239.1:128884-140898 GCF_000495115.2 Populus euphratica
TAGTAGTAGTAGTAGTAGTAGTAGTAGTAGTAGTAGTAGTAGTAGTAGTAGTAGTAGTAGTAGTAGTAGTAGTAGTAGTAGTAGTAGTAGTAGTAGTAGTAGTAGTAGTAGTAGTAGTAGTAGTAGTAGTAGTAGTAGTAGTAGTAGTAGTAGTAGTAGTAGTAGTAATAGTAGTAGTAATAATAATAATAATAATAAAGAAAGAGAAGAAGAAGAAGATGATGAGAACTTGGAGATGGAAAATTAATGTAAAGATTAAACAATAATAATAACAAATGTCAAGGTTAGAGGTTCCACTAATGGTATATCAAACAAGTATAGTATAAACTCTTATTATTGAATTGGAAACCACACACAAAGGAGGTTCCAATCAGATTATATATTGTTAACATGATTACATTAGTCATCTTATTCAATTAATGCTAATACTTGTAAATCTCGTCAAGCATTCATGATTATAACTTATGTTAACAACAAATCAAGTTCCTTTCATAGCTCAGGTGTCGGTTATACCATACATTATGGGCTATGAAAGTGCCAAGCATTTGTTGTACCAAGTGTTATACAACATAAATCAATATTAGTCATTTAACAAGCAAAGTATTAAAGAGTGAACAAGATAACAAATATAAAACATGTTAGTATCAAACATTAAAGTCCATATTAAGTTTACATTATACTTATTCTCACACCATTAGTGTAACCTTTTCACCTTGACATAATTAACTTAGCTAGACATAATGAAAGAAAGCAAAATAGATAAACAAAATAAGAACATAAAAGTTAACTAAGTAAAGGAAAGGAAATGAAAGGCATAAACTTGATATTAATGAAAGCAAAGCATAAACATTACAAAAAATACAAAGAGAGAAAGGAAGAGCATGATCTTGATCTGGAAACCAAGATGCCTAAATACATGGCAAATGCCTCCTTTTATAGGCCAAAAATGGGAACTATTGATTTGATGACTAATTGATAAGTGGGTGGCCAACTTTTGACTTGGTGACAATCCTTATCTTCTCTTGTCTGCCCAAAAAGTCATTGATAAAGTCAAAATTGGAGCCAGTTGCAAACATGAAAGTTGTAGGCAATTGTCTCAGCTTTCTTGTGTAAACAATTCAGCTCATTTGGACTTCTAGAACTCCAGATATGGCCAAAATACCGAACAGTGCTCGGGCTGGAAGACAGATTCGGGCTGCTTTGTTGTTGCTACAATTTGGACTTGAAAATGGCCTTTTTAGATCTTGGGTTCCATATGAAAGTTGTAGGCCTATGTCTTACCTTTTCATCCATATAAATTGGACTTAAATCTGAGATATATAGCTCTAGATATGACCCAATTACTGAACAGTGTTCCGGTTTGGATTGCACCGACATCTCTTTTCTAAGTTTGGCCATCTCTTTATCCTTGCAATTTAAGTTCTTCAAGTCATCAATCAATCCTTTCATTTATGTGATAGGCCTGCATTAAAAATAGACATTTACCATAAATTATAGGTATCTTATATTATTAGATACATTATTATAAAACATATTTTAGTTAAGGAGTTATTGATATTTCAAGTGCAAAATGATGATATAAAACCATGATAAAAATGCTCTTTTAAGTACTAATCAGTTGTCCTACAATTTCTTGCTTTATTGGAGAACATAAAATTGGCAGAGCTTTACTTGATCTTGGAGCTAGTGTGAATTTACTTCCATATTCGGTTTTTCAAAGTCTCAATCTAGGTGAGTTAAAACCTACTTCTGTTACTCTTTTACTTGCTGATAGATCTATAAAAATGCCTAGAGGAATAGTTGAAGATGTGTTAGTACAAGTTGATAAATTCATCTTTCCTGTGGATTTTATTGTCTTGGATACACAACCTGTTGAAGCATGCAATTCAATTCCTGTTATTTTAGGATGTCCATTTCTTGCAACTTCTAATGCATTGATTAATTGTAGGAATGGAGTGATGAAGTTATCTTTTGGAAACATGACATTGAAAATGAATGTTTTTAACATTTGCAAGCAACCTGGAGATGATAATGATTTACAGGAAGTAGATTTTATTGAGAAAAATAATTTACGATCAATTTGAAAATTCTTCCAATGAAACTGAGTTTAATGAATCTGAAGATTTACAAATGGTTTGTTTTCAGGAAGAATCAAAGGCAAATATTTGGAGACCAAAAATTGAGGAATTGCCACCACGATCAATTGGGTCCATACCTTCAAGTGTTCAACCACCAAAACCTGATTTGAAGCCATTGCCATGTAATCTCAAATACTCATTTTTGGGAGAAAATGAAACTTTTCCGGTAATAATTTCTTCCAAACTTAATGTTCATCAAGAAGGTAAGTTATTACAAACTCTGAAAATGCACAAAAATGCATTAGGATGGACCATAGCTGACATAAAAGGAATTCGTCCTTTGATTTGCACACACAAGATTTATTTGGAGGAAAATGCTAAACCCTCTAGAGAAATGCAACGAAGGCTTAATCCTAATATGAAAGAAGTAGTGAGGAATGAAGTCATTAAACTTCTAGATAATGGAATCATTTATCCTATTTCTGATAGCAAATGGGTAAGTCCTACCCAAGTTGTACCTAAAAAGTCTGGAGTTACTGTGATAACAAATGAGAAAAATGAGTTAATTCCAACGAGGACTATTACTGGTTGGTGCATGTGCATTGACTATAGAAAACTTAATTCAATGACTAGAAAAGATCACTTTCCTTTACCTTTCATGGATCAAATTCTAGAAAGAGTTGCAGGTCATGAATTTTATTGTTTTCTAGATGGTTATTCAGGTTACAACCAAATTGAAATTGCATTTGAAGATCAAGAGAAAACTACTTTCACATGTCCATTTGGTACATTTACATACCGAAGGATGCCTTTTGGATTATGTAATGCACCAGCCACGTTTCAAAGATGCATGCTTAGCATATTCAGTGATATGGTTGAACGTTTTCTTGAGATTTTTATGGATGATTTTTCTGTTTTTGGTGATTCATTTGATAATTGTTTAACTAATTTGAAAAAAGGTTTTGAACAGGTGTGAAGAGAAGAATCTTGTGTTGAATTGGGAAAAATGTCATTTTATGGTAACAAACGACATTGTACTTGGTCACATTGTTTCATCAATAGGAATTGAGGTTGATAAATCTAAAATTGAGTTAATTGCCAACTTGCCAACACCAAAATCTGTTAAAAATGTTAGATCATTTTTAGGACATGCTGGTTTTTATAGAAGGTTTATCAAAGATTTTAGTGTAATATCTAAGCCATTGTGTAACCTTCTAACAAAGGATAATGTTTTTGAATGGACTGAATATTGTGAAGAAGCCTTTGTTAAACTTAAAAACCTGCTTACATCTGCTCCTATCATTCAACCTCCTAATTGGTCATTACCTTTTGAAATAATGTGTGATGCTAGTGATTATGCCGTGGGTGCTGTTTTAGGACAAAGAAAAGATAAGAAACCCTATGTGATTTACTATGCAAGTAAAACTTTAAATAGTGCTCAAATAAATTACACAACCACTGAAAAAGAATTACTTGCTGTAGTATTTGCATGTGAAAAATTCAGATCTTATCTTGTTGGCTCACCTGTTATTGTTTTTAGCGATCATGCAGCGTTGAAATATCTTCTTTCTAAGAAGGATTCTAAAGCTAGATTGGTGCGGTGGATTTTGTTACTTCAAGAATTCGATATCACAATTAAGGATAAGAAAGGCACCGAAAATGTTGTCGCGGATCATTTGTCAAGATTGACAACTGATTCGAAATCTGACATCACACCAATCGAGGACTACTTTCCTGATGAATCTTTACTTTATGTCACTACAATGCCTTGGTTTGCTAATATTGTTAACTTTCTTGTTTCAGGACATTTGCCAGCGCATTGGGGCACCCAAGACAAAAGAAAGTTCTTGAACGAAGTAAAGAACTTTTATTGGGATGACCCTTATCTATTCAAATATTGTCCTGATCAAATATTTCGAAGATGCATTCCCGACAATGAGGTAAGTAATATCATTAAATTTTGTCATTCTGAGGCATGTGGGGGTCACTTTTCGTCAAAAAAGACAGCTGCAAAAATCTTACGATGTGGATTTTATTGGCCCACCATGTTCAAGGACACACATGCATTCTGCAAGACTTGTGAAAATTGTCAAAAGTTAGGATCTCTTTCAAAACGTCACATGATGCCTTTAAGTACTATTTTTGTCATTGAAATCTTTGACTGTTGGGGTATAGATTTTATGGGTCCATTTCCTCCATCATTTGGTTTTGTGTACATATTAGTCGCAGTAGACTATGTTTCAAAATGGATAGAAGCAATTCCAAGTCGTAACAACGATCATAAAACAGTCATTAAGTTTTTGAAAGAAAACATTTTGAGTCGATTTGGAATCCCTCGGGCCATGATAAGTGATGGTGGAATACATTTCTGCAACAAGCCATTTGAGTCTTTAATGAAAAAATATGGAATCACACACAAAGTTGCCACCCCTTATCACCCCCAGACAAATGGACAAGTAGAACTTGCTAATAGAGAGATCAAACAAATCTTGGAAAAAACAGTGAACCCTAATCGAAAGAACTGGTCTTTAAGACTTAATGATGCACTTTGGGCCTATCGAACTGCTTTTAAAACATCATTAGGTATGTCACCTTATAGGTTGGTTTATGGAAAACCTTGTCATTTGCCTGTGGAACTTGAATACAAAGCTTATTGGGCTATTAAAGCTTTCAATTCAAACTTGGATGATGCGAGTCAGTTGCGTAAGTTACAAATAAATGAGCTTGAAGAAATAAGAAATGATGCATATGAGAATTCAAAAATTCATAAAGCAAGAATCAAAGACTTTCATGATAAAAGAATCTTGAGAAAAACATTTGATGTTGGTCAAAAAGTTTTGCTTTATAATTCTCGACTCCATTTATTTCCTGGAAAGCTAAGATCAAGATGGAGCGGTCCATTTGTTGTGAAACATGTATATCCTTATGGGGCCTTTGATATTGAGAATCCAAAGAATGGTAATGTTTTCAAGGTCAATGGACATCGTTTGAAAGCTTACTTTGATAATTTTTCTAGTGAAAATGAATCCATTGGTTTGAATGATCCTGTATATGAAGGTTGATTATTTTGTTTTTCTCATATTTTTTTGTGTTTCTTTTTGGTGTGACTTTTGTTTTGCTAGTCTTTCTCCAACCCCGGTCAAATGGCGGATAACGGTACTCCGTGACTCTTAAGTCGGTTCTTTCAATTTCCCATGATAATTGATATCTTTGTATATATTTGTTCAATTCCTTGTTCCTTCTCTTTTCTTTACATCTCTTCTTCACTTCTCTTTAAAAACAAAACAAAACAAAAATGGACACCACTCTTGAAAAATTGAAAAAGTATTTTCCTGCTCTACCTCAGAATGCGATTACAAAAATTTACCATGCTAGGTGTGAAAGATTGAGGTTGTTAATGAACCATGGAATTCCTGAAGATATTCACTGGATAATTGAAGCAAAGATCCGATTATCAGGTGAGTCTTCCAACTCTTTTATTTCATACATGCCTGGGATAGGTAAAAGCACTTTTGCAAAGAAACGTCGTGCAAAACGACTAAAAGTCTGTCACCGATGTGCCAGATGGACTTGTAATGCAAATGTCGTTCTTTAGGAATGATATCTATAAACCGTGAAGATAAAATACAATTCATTAAGGATGGCCTGAGTAAGGAGTCATTAGATAATCTTCTATTAACTCTTGAGACGCATCCTAGTGGAGATGTGCATCATGCAATTCATGATTTATGGCCTCATTTTCATAAAGAACATGATCGACTTAGTCTTGGGAATTTGACTAAAAAAGACCCTGTTTGCCAGTTTTTAAGAAAATTGGATGGGAAGCCTATCCCCGACCCATAGAGGGCGTTTAAGCCATTCTTGGATGTAAAACCAAGGGAAAGTTGTGAGCCACAATCACAACTACTTGCACATACATATTTGTTTTTATATATATAATAATAATAATAAAATAATAATAATAATAAATAAATAAATAAAGAGAGAGAGAGAGAGTGAGACTTTAGCTAGCCTACATATAGGTGGTATGCTTTGTATTTTCAATTTCTCATCTATAAAATCTTCTCTTCCTTTCCATCATTTCTACTCAACCCATTCATTCAGCATATATAGAAGTGTGTAGAAATGGCAAGTTCCTCTATTCCTAAAATAAAAAATATTTGTGTTTTTTGTGGATCTAGTCCTGGGAAAGAAAAGGAGTTTTTAGAATCAGCAAATCATCTTGGTCGGGTACTAGCTGAGAGAAAGATTCATTTAGTGTATGGGGGAGGCAGCCTTGGGTTAATGGGGGGTGTTTCAATAGCTGCATTTGTAGGAGGCAGTCAAGTTTTGGGGGTTGTCCCTAAAGCTTTAGCCGAAGGGGACATCATTGGAAAAACAATTGGAGAGGAATTACAGGTCTCCACAATGTCTGATAGAATGAATACAATGTTTAACCATGCTGATGCCTTCATTGCCTTACCAGGTGGTCTGGGTACATTGGAAGAGATCTTTCATATTTCCTCTTGGGCCCAACTGCACATTCACCATAAACCTATAGGTTTGTTAAATGTTAATGGTTTTTATGATAACTTGTTGTCTTTTCTTGATCAAGCTGTGGAATAGGAATTTCTAACATCTTCGACACGACAAATCATAATCTCTGCTGCTACTGCTGAACAATTGATTGACCAACTACAATCTTTCATCCTTGTAATTGATCCCTCCATGAGTCAACTCAATTGGTCAAATATGAAACGCCGTAAAAAGCTTAAATTGGATTTAAGCCTTAGTTTGTGAAAAATTGTGTCTTTTGGTTTTATTAATAGCATAATATTTGTGTTTTGTTGTTTCTTATATTTGTTTTAGTGTGTTTCAGGTTTGTCAATAGTCGCTGTTTCAAGTGATATCTTCTACACTCTATCTTTTTGCTTAGAACATTGAGGACAATGTCTCGTTTTGGTTGGGGGGAGAGGGTAGTAGTTGATATTAAAAAAAAAAATTGTTATTAAGTAACTGTATTCTCTATTATTTAAACCATTTGCAAAAACTATTGTTACTAGGATGGCAGAGTAACGGAGGAACTTTAGTGACTCTTGAGACGCATCTTATTAAACATTCTTAACAAGGTCTATTATAATACTTCTTGAAATATTCAGGTTTACAAACTCTTGGATCGTTATCTATAGATTTTGTTTATATGCTCATCTAACAAGTATTTCTAAACCTTCATTTTCACACACACACTCGAACATATGATTGTGGGTTGCATATTGGATTATTACATTATTTGTGTTCTTTTGTTAAAGGTAACAACTAAGGGAAAGGGATAGTATATAATATGCAAAAAAAAAAAACAATAAAAAGAAAAAAAAAAAACAAAGTAGATAAGTTTGGTTTCGTAGCCTCCTTGACTTAAGCAAATAAGCCCGAAGGGGTATTTGAACACCTAGTACCCTAAAGTCAACTGACTTGGGAGTTATTGGCCCACTGCTTGTTACATGGGTTGAGGAGAAAGCTTAAGGGAATCAAACACTGCACTATCTGCATATTAGTATTTGCAACCCGAGTTACTAAGCTCGTAGGGGTGTCTCAACACCTGATGCCCTAAGACCAACTGGTCTGGGAGTAATTAGCCGAAAGCTCGTTACATGGGTTCAAGATACATTGTGTTATAAATTCTTGCTTTCAAAAAAAAAAAGAAAAAAGAAAAAAAAAAGATAACAATCCCAACCCGAAGAAGTTAACCTTAAACATTAGAACAAAAATTTTGTTTTCTTCCATGAAAAGCTTCATAACTATGTTTTGATTTATTAAGTACCGAAAGAAGGTTTACTAATATCTTGTTTAAGAGGTATTAAGCAGATATATAAATTTAATGAGAGTTTGTTTATCTGGATAGATTAATAGAAGTTAAATGATGAATGCCTTGCTTTGTGGTATTTGCAAATTATTTTTCTATTTTAATGCTTTGATTACTAGGGACTAGTAATAAGCTGGTTGGGGGGTGTGATTAGTACTTAAAAGTGCATTCTCATTAAGGATTTATGTCATCATATTGCACCTAAAGTATCATTAAATTCCCTAACAAAAGCATGTTTTATATTAGCAAGTCTAAAAATATAATATACCTTTAATTCATGGTAAATGTTCATCCTAAATGCAGGTCTATCACATAAATAAAAGGATTGATTGGTGAGTTTAAGGATTGAAATTGAAAGGATAAAAAGAAGGCCAAACTTAGCAAAGTGTTGCTGGTGCATTCCAAACACGAACACCGTTCGGTAATTTGATCATATCTGGAGCTGTAGATATCAGATTTACATACATTTTATATCGATGGAAAGGTAAGACATAGACCTACAACTTTCATATGGACTTAAAGACTCAGTTCTGCCGTTTTCAAGCTCAAATCTTAGCAACAACGAAGACGTCGGAAGCTGTCTTGCAGCTCAAACACTATTCGGTTTTTGGCTCATATCTTGAGTTCTAGAAGTCCAAATGAGCTCTGGTTTTTTTTGTGTAAAGACAAGACAAATTTAAAGTTGAAGGACCAATAAGGATGAATTATAAATTTAAGAGTCAGTTTAGTGAAAATTGGAAGAAATGATAAGTTTTGGAATAAATTTTGATTTAATCAATTAATGAAATCAAGGGCTTAATTGAAGAAATACCAAAGTTTAGGGCTAATAAGGGTTGAACTTACAAGAAATTAAAAATCCAATGACCAAAGTGAATAGATGATTATACTATAAGGGAGTTAATTAATTTTTCCAAGAGCAATTTTGAAAGAATTAAAAATTAAAGAGCTAATTAAAGACTGAATTGATTAAATTAGAAATCAAAGACTATTTTGTAAATGACATTGAAATCCAGGGGTTCAATTGCAATTTATCTAAAGGCAAAAAAAAAAGTTTTTTTCCTTGAACTAGGCATTATTAATATCAAAAGTTTAGAGGAAAAACTAAAACTAACCATTTTAGTCAAAGAAAACAATGTCATTTCTAAAGCTACTGTTCATCATCTTTTTCATTACCCTAGGGAAAACCAATTCAGCATGAAGAAGAAACGATTTGTCCCCTTCAGCTGCCCTAAGATGCATCTCTGACCGTTACCATTATTCCTGCAAGATTGTTTCATTATCTAGAGGCGACCGTATGGAATTCTTTGGCTTTATAAAAGCTAGAGAATGGCCACAAACCATAGGGACAAATAAAGAAAACTAGAGGTAGAGTGAAATATAGGTGAGGGACTATAGAATTTCCTTCAAAACTCCAGGAACTAGGAGCAAGCTCAAGCCAATAGAGAACAACACAGGAACAAATAAAACACAGATGGATGGACAAACAACACATAGAAAAGAAAAGGAGACAAAACATAAAGGAACAAAAAACAAAAGGAGACAGAGAACCTAGGAGAATAGACAGATGAACTACACCAGCAACAAAAATGAAAGAAAGTCAGAGAACAAGAAAGAAAGAGACTAAAGGAAGAGAAAACAAGAGAGGCTAGTTGACCAGTCCTCCATCACGTCTTCATCTCAAGCTAGTTAAATTCATTTGAATCATGGATAGAAAAATTTTGAGCTAGTATTTTTTTCTCAACCTACACCTTGTCAATCATCAATAAAATACCAAATAAATAATTTTCAATTTACATCTTAATGATTCATGCCAACAACGAGACACATAAAGATGCAGTAAGTAAAATTTGTGATGTGGTTTGAAAACATAAAAGATTATTTTTAAAAAAAATTTTGAAATACAAGCAAATCTAAAGGTAATCCAATTTTAAAAAGCATATTACAACAATAATAGTCAAATAATGATCTAGAAAATCCATAAATGGTATATGACAATGATGAATGTCATTTTAATGATATGTATAGCTAGATCAATTAGGGGTATTTTGCTTAAAATAATCTATGATAATAGATGATTTTATGAACTCTTTCAAAAATTAAGTAGTTGAGCTCTACTTCTCTTCCTAGAAATATAATGGGTAACCAATGGGTAAATAGCACCACACTTGAGGGCATAGTCCAACTAGAGGCAATATCATGACTAAAAAAGTAATTGCTAATTGCTAAATATAATTCACCTCCCTGTGGTTCGACCCCGGTCTTGCTGGGTTATTTTACTTTGACAGTCCTGCACTTGGGATAAGACATCAACTCTTTGATCGTGTCACATTACGTTAATCTTCCATCTCAAAGTTGTCATCAATTTCTTCATCTTTTTATTGTTGTTGTTGTTTTATTATTATTATCTATAATTTATACAATTAACCTTCCTGTGATTCGACCCTGGTCTTGCCGGGTTATTTATTATTTCGACACTCCTGCACTTGAGAGAAAACATCAATCTTTTAGTCGTGTCAAGTTTTTGGCGCCGTTGCCAGAGAGGTAAGTTCTTGTACAAATTATATTATTTATTTTATTTTCTCTTTTCACTTTTTTGTATATAAATTTATTTTTTCTCTTGTTTCTTCTTCTTTTGTTTTCTTCTTCCTTTTATTCTATTCCTACATGTGCATGAGAGTGTGGTCACATACATTAAGTGGTAGACTTCGTAGGGTATCATCATCATTTTCAGACAATATAGCTGAAGAAGATAATCAATCACTTCATAATGAGAATAACCGTGTTAGAACACTTAGAGAACACATGAATCCCACAAGAACAAGTGCACCATCATGCATAGTTTTTCCTCCTGATGCATCTCATTTCAATTTTAAGCCAGGAATTATTCAACTTTTACCTTCTTTTCATGACTTAGATTTAGAAAATCCATACTTACATTTAAGAGAATTTAAGGAGGTCTATAACACCTATAATGACTTAAATTATAGCATGAACACTATCAGATTAAAGCTTTTTCCTTTTTCATTAAAAGACAAAGCTAAAACATGGCTATAAAATTTGAGACCAAGATCCTTTTGTGCTTGGGATGAAATGCAACAATAATTTTTAAAGAAGTTTTTCCCTTCTCACAAAACAAACACTTCTAAAAGACAAATCTCCACTTTCACTTAAAAACCAGGAGAAATATTTTATGAATGTTGGGATAGGTATCGAGATTTGTTTAATACTTGCTCTCATCATGGTTTTGAAACGTGGAAATTGGTTTCACATTTTTATGAAGGGTTAACACCTACAGATAGGCAAATGGTTGAATTGATGTGCAATAAAACTTTTGAAGATAAAGACCCTAATGAAACAATGGAGTACTTAGACTTGTTAGCTGAAAATGCTCAAAATTGGGACACCGCGGGTACTTATGAGGCACCGAGTAAAACTCAACCTCATATATCTAGTGAAGGTAAGTACAACCTTAGGGAAGATCATGACCTCCAAGCCAAGTTTGCATCTTTAACTAGAAAAGTCGAGGCACTAGAATTAAAAAAGAGTGGTCAATTAAAATCTGTTGAAAACATTGTGTGTCAAATATGTGAAACAAATAAAAACTTAACCAATGACTATCCAACCTTATCTTTTTTTAACGAATGTCTCCATGAACAAGCCCATGTTTTAAACAATTTCCAAAGGCCCAACTGGAACCCATACTCACAAACATACAACCTTGGTTGGAGAAATCACCAAAATTTCAATTGAAAGAGTGATAATAATAATGTACAAACTTCACAACCACCATTTTAAACACACCATAATTTCCAAAATTCTCATGGATATTGATTAGTACTTAAAAGTGCATTTTTATCATGGTTTTATATCATCATTTTGCACTTGAAGTATCAATAACTCCTAAACTAAAGCATGTTTTATAATAATATATCTAATAATATAAGATACCTTTAATTTATGGTAAATGTTCATTTTAAATGCAGGCCTATCACATAAATGAAAGCATTGATTGATGAATTTAAGAACTGAAATTGAAAGGATAAAGAGACGGCCAAACTTAGAAAAGAGATGTCAGTGCAATCCAAACCAGAACA
>NW_011500239.1:142555-146970 GCF_000495115.2 Populus euphratica
CTCAAAATATGACAGATTTTAAAGATAGTCTTGTAAAATTGACATCTGCTTTCAGTTTCCAAGAGAAAGGTAAGTTTCCATCTCAACCATAACAAAATCTTAAGGGGCAATACAATGCAAAAACAAGTAGTTCCAGAAGCCAACACATGGATCAAGTCAAATCAGTCACTACTTTTTGCAGTGGTAAGGTTATTGAAAAACCCACTCTTGAACCTTGTGAGAAAGATGATGAGTCAATCTCTGAGGGTAAGGAAGGGGTTGAATATGAAAATTACAAACAAAAGACTGATTTCCCGCCAGCACTTTCATTTCATCATGCCATGACTAAACAAAGGAAAGTCAATCATGACTCTAAAATCTTTGAAACTTTCAAATAGGTAAGGATCAATATACCTTTGCTGGATGATATTAAACAAGTTCCTTCCTATGCTAAATTTTTGAAAGATCTATGCACGGTGAAGAGAAACTGAATGTGAAAAATAAAGCCTTTTTAGCCGAACAAGTATGTGTTATTCTTCAGAACAATAATGCTTTGAAATATAAAGACCCTGGTTGTCCTATACTTTCTTGCTTTATTGGAGAACATAAAATTAAAAGAGCCTTACTTGATCTTGGAGCTAGTGTGAATTTACTTCCATATTCAGTTTTTCAAAGTCTCATTCTAGGTGAGTTAAAACCAACTTCTGTAACTCTTTTACTTGCTGATAAATATGTAAAAGTGCTTAGAGGAATAGTTGAAGATGTGTTAGTACAAGTCGATAAATTCATTTATCCTGTGGATTTTGTTGTCTCGGACACATAACCTATTGAAGCATATAATTCATTTCCTGTTATTTTAGGACGTCTGTTTCTTGCAACTTCTAATGCATTGATTAATTGTAGGAATGGACTGATGAAGCTATCATTTGAAAACATGACATTAGAGATGAATATTTTCAATATGCAAGTAACTTGGAGATGGTAATGATTTACAAGAAGTAGATCATATTGAAGAATTAGTTTATGATCAACTTGAATCTACTTTAAGTAAAAATGAGTTGGATGAATCTGAAGATTTACAAATGATTTATTCTCAGGAAGAAATCATGGATGAAAAAAGCACCGAAAATATTGATGCGAATCTTTTGTCAAGAGTGACAAGAGATTTGACATCCAACATCACACCAATCGATGATTACTTTCCTGACAAATCCTTACTTTCTCATAGTACAATGCCTTAGTATGATAAAAATAATATTTTTCTTCCTTCAGGAGATTTGCCAACTCATTGGAGTACCCAAGACAAAGGAAAGTTTTTAAACGAAGTGAAATTTTTTTATTGGGATGACCTTTACTTATTCAATTATTATCCTGATCAAATATTTTAAAGATGTATTCCCGACAATGAGGTAAGTAATGTCATTAAATTTTATCACTCTAAGGCACGTGGGGATCATTTCTCGTAAAAAAAAGGACCGTAGAAATCTTACAAAGTGAATTTTACTAGCCCACCATATTCAAGGAATCACATGCATTCCACAAAACCTGTACAAATTATCAAAAAGTGAGATTTATTTCAAAACACAAAGAGTTTTTAGATAATCTTCTATTGACTCTTAAGTGTCATTATAGTCGAGATAATCATCGTGCAATTCATGACTTATGAACCCATTTTCATAAAGAACATGCTTGGCATAGTCTTGAGAATCTGAATAAAAAACGACCCTGTTTTTAAGAAAACTGGATGGGAAGCTTATCCTCGACCCATAGAGGGCGTTTAAGCCGTTCTTAGACATAAAACCAAGGGAAGATGTGAGCCTTAATCATAACCACCAATACATACACATGATTTTCTTAAATAAATAAAGAGAGTGTGTGTGTGAGAGAGAGAGAGAGAGAGACTCCAACTGGCCTACATATAGGTGGTATAATTGCCTTTTTAATTTCTCATCTATAAAATCATCTCTTCCTTTCTTTGATTTCTACTCAACCCATACATTTAACAAATATAAAAGTGCATATAAATGGCAAGTTCCTCAAGTCATCACATAAGAAATATTTGTGTTTTCGGTAGATCTAATCCTGGGAGAGAAAATGAGTTTTTAGAATTAGCAAATCATCGTAGTCAAGTGCTAGTTGAGAGAAAGATTCATTTAGTGTATGGGGGAGGCAATTATGGGTTAATGGGAGGTGTGTCAATAGTTGTATTTTTAGGAGGTAGTCAAGTTCTAGGGATCTTCCCCAAAGCTTTAGCGCAAGGGGACATCATTGGAAAAACAATTGGAGAGGAACTACAAGCATCCACAATGTCTAATCGAATGAATGTCATGTTTAAACATGCTGATGCTTTTATTGCCTTACTAGGTGGTTTAGGCACATTGAAAAAGATCTTTTATATTTCCTCTTGGGCCTAACTGCACATTCACCATAAACCCATAGGTCTGTTAAATGTTAATGGTTATTATGATAAGTTATTGTTTTTTCTTGATCATGTTGTGGGACAAGAATTTCTCACATTTTCTGCGCGACAAATCATAATCTTTGCTGCTACTGTTGAATAATTGATTGACTAACTACAATCTTTCATTCCTGTAATTAATCCCTCCATGAGTCGCATAAATTAGTCATCTAAGGAAAGTCGTAAAAAACTTAAATTGGATTTGAGTCTTTATTTGTGAATCTTTGTGTATTTTGGTTTTATTAATAGCATAATATTTGTGTTTTGTTGTTTCTTATATTTGTTTAAGTGTATTTCAGGTTTGTCAGTGTTCATTATTTCAGGTGATGTCTTCTATATTCTATCTTTCTACCTTAGAACATTGAGGATAATGTCTCGTTTTGGTTGGGGAGAGAGGGTAGTAGTTGACAAAAAAAATAACTAATTGTGTTTTCTGTTTCATAAAGCATGTGTAAAATTATTGTTACTAAGATGACAGAGTAAAGGAGCTCTTTTGTTAAAGTGATTCTTGATACGCATCTTAGTAACCATTCTTAACAAAGTCTATTATACTACTTCTTGAAATATTCAGGTTTACAAACTCTCATATTATTATCACTTAATTTTGCTCATATACTCATTTTAAACCTTCATTTTCACACACACACATTAACATATGATTGTGGGTTGTACATTGAATTATTACATTATCTATGTTCTTTTGTTAAAGGTAACAACTAAGGGAAATGGATAGTATATACTTTGAAAAAAAAAAACAAAAAGAGCAAAACAAAATAATGATAATAAAAATGTAAATAAGTTTGGTTTCGTAGCCTTCCAACCTAAGCAATTAAGCCCGAAGGAGTGTTTTAACATATAATACCATAAAGTCAACTAACTTGGGAGCTATTGGCCCAATACTTGTTACATGAGTTGAGGAGAAATGTTTAAGGAAATCAAACATTGCACTATCTACATATTAGTATCTGCAACCTGAGTTACTATGCTCGTAGAGGTGTCTCAACACCTAATGCCCTAAGACCAACTGGTCTAGGAGTCATTAGTCGAAAGCTCGTTACATGGGTTAAAGATGCATGGTGTTTAAAGTTTTATATATATATTAAAAAAATAAGAAAAAAAGAAAAAAATAATAATCTCAACCCAAGAAAGTTAACCTTAAACATTAGAACAAAAAATTTGTTTTCTTCCAAGAAAAGCTCCATAACTATGTGTTGATATATTGAGCATAAAAAAAGGTTTATTAATATCTTGTTTAAGAGGTATTGAGCAGATATATAAATTTAATGAGAATTTGTTTATCTGGATAGATTAATGGAAGTTGAATGATGAATACCTTGCTTTGTGGAATTTGTAAATTATTTTTCTATTTTAACGCTTTGATTACTAGGGACTAGTAATAAGTTGATTGGGGGGGGTGTGATTAGTACTTAAAAGTGCATTTTTATTAAGGTTTTATATCATCATTTTGCACTTGAAGTATCAATAACTCCTTAACTAAAGGATGTTTTATAATAACATATCTAATAATATAAGATACCTTTAATTTATGGTAAATGTACATTTTAAATGCAGGCTTATTACATAAATAAAAGGATTGATTGATGAATTTAAGAACTGAAATTGAAAGGACAAAGAGATAGCCAAACTTAGAAAAGAGATGTCGGTGCAGTTCAAACTAGAACACTGTTGAGTAATTGGGTCATATCTGGAGCTGTAGATCTCGGATTTGGGTCTACTTTATATGGATGGAAAGGTAAGACATAGGCCTACAACTTCCAAGATTAAAAAGACCACTTTTAAGTCCAAATTGGAGCAATAACAAAGAAGTCTGAATCTGTCTTTCAGCCCGAACACTGTTCAGTGTTTGGTTCATATCTAGAGTTCTAAAAGTCCAAATGATCTGAATTTTTTACAGAAGATAGATGAGAAAATTTCCTACAACTTTTATGTTCTCAAGTGGTTCCAATTTTGACGTTAT
>NW_011500239.1:152886-156432 GCF_000495115.2 Populus euphratica
AGTGGTAGTAGTAATAGAAGAAGAAGAAGAAGTTGATGAGAACTTTGAGATAAAAGATTAATGTAAGGATTGAACAATGATAACAATAAATGTCATCGAACCATAAGGAGGTTAATTGTATAATTATAGATAACAATAATACAACAACAACAACAATAGTAACAATAACAACAATAATAATAGTACTAGTAGTAGTAGTAGTAATAGAAAAAGAAGAAGAAGTTGACGAGAACTTTGAGATAAAAGATTAATGTAAGGATTAAATAATAATAACAATAAATATCAAGGTTAGAGGATCCACTAATGGTATGTCAAACAAGTATAGTATAAACTCTTATTATTCAATTGGAAACCACACATAAAGGAGGTTCCAATCAGATTATAAATTGTTAACATGATTACATTAGTTATCTTATTTGAATAAAGCTAATATTTGTAAATATTGTCAGGCATTTATGATTATAACTTATGTTAACAACAAATCAAGTTATTTTCATAGCTCAGATGTCGATTATACTATACAGTATAGGTTATAAAAGTGTCAAGCATTTGTTGTACTAGGTGTTATACAACATAAATTTAGATTAGTTATTTAACAAGTAAAGTATTAAAGAGTGAACAAGATAACACATACAAAAGGTGTTAGTATCAAACATTAAAGTCCATGTTAAGTTTACACTATACTTATTCTTACACCATTAGTGTAACCTTTTCACCTTGACATAATAAACTTAACTAAACCTAATGAAAGAGAGAAACATAAATTTACAAAATTAAAACATAAATAAGATAAAAGTTAACTAAGGAAAGAAAATAAAAGGCATAAACTTGATATTAATGAAAGCAAAACCTAAACAATACAAAGATACAAAGAGAGAGAGAGCAACAACATGATCTTGATCTGGAGATCAAGATGCCTAAATGCATGGCAAATGCCTCTTTTTATAGGCCAAAATTAGAAACTATTGATTTGATGACTAATTAATGAGTGATTAGTCAACTCTTGACTTGGTGACAATCCTTATCTTCTCTTGTCTACCCAATACGTCATTGATAAAGTCAGAATTGGAACTACTTGAAAACATGGAGGTCATTTGGATTTCTAGAACTCCAGATATGGGCCAAACACTAAACAATGTTTGGGCTGTAGGATAAATTTGAATTTCTTTGTTGTTGTTACAATTTAAACTTGAAAATGACCTTTTTAAAACCAGACCTTGACATGAAAGTTGTAGGCCTATGTCTTACCTTTCTATCCATATAAAGTAGACCTAAATTTGAGATCTACAGCTCTAGATATGATCCAATTATCGAATAGTGTTCTGTTTTGGACTATACTAGCATCTTTTTTCTAAGTTTGACCATCTTTTTGTCCTTTTAATTTCAATGCTTAAACTCATCAATCAATCCTTTCATTTATATGATAGGCCTACATTTAAAATGAATATTTACCACAAATTAAAGGTATCTTATATTATTAGATATGTTATTATAAAACATGCTTTAGTTAAGGAGTTATTCATACTTCAAGTGCAAAATGATAATATAAAACCTTGATAAAAATATACTTTTAAGTACTAATAATCACTCATCATTAAAAAATAATTTTCTTTATCCATTTCTAAGATAATATTTAGTTACTGTCTTGAAATAGAAAAAAAAAGATAAAAAAAACAAGACAAAAAATAGAAATAAAATTATGTTTGGTAGTAATGTACAAGATAGAATAAAATATGAAAAAATCTACTTTACCTTTAACACAGACACACTTTAGTTAATATTGAGTGTTAAAATTAATAGTATTATAATAACCTTAGTTATAAAATTAAGAATGACTCGACGGGTTGGCTTGAAATCTAAATTAATTCGAGTTTAAGAAAAAAATAAGAAAAAGTTTGACTTGACCTTACTTAGTTAAAAACCTAGGTCAACCCAGGATAAAATATGAGTGAAAAACTCATTGATTTTTTTTTAATTTTTAGTCAAAAAAATATTGCTTTGATTTTTTTTAAAAAAAATTAGGTCACTTCAGTTGACCCTTTCGATTTGTGACACGAACTTTGTCTCGGGTTGACTCCAGAGTTGAGTTTTTAAAATTATGATAATAATTATTTTTATTCATACATCAACTTAGATTAACCCATGTTGACCTCCCTAACATGTGATCTGAGCTTTGCTGGTTAACTCTAAGTGGAGTTTTAAACATAGTTATGAAACCCAACCGAGGGGTTGGCCCGGCCCTCATGGGTCAACCCTGAAAAATTAAAAAATTAAATTTTTAATATTTCATATAAAAAAAATCTATGAAAATATAGATTATACATATTATAAATAATGAAGTTTAAAAGAATATTTTAAAAAGTTTTTTAGCTCACATTGAAAATATATTATGTTAAGCTTTTAAGTTGAAGTATTTATACTAATTTTTTTTTTTTTACATTGAAAAAACACAACCTTTTTCTTGAGAATATAGAGTATATATACTAATATGTTTCAAGTCCTAAATTGAAAAAATATAATTTTTTTAATAGGAACATATAATATATATACAAAAGGGCTTCAAATACCATATTGAAAAAATATTATGTTATTCTTTTAAATTGAAATATTTAAACCAAAAGCTTTTTTATCCCATATTGAAAAAACATGATTTTTTTCTTAGGAACATAGAGTATATATACTAATGGGTTTCAAATCTCATATTGAAAAAATATAACTTTTTTCATAAAAACAAAGAGTATATATTGACACGACTAAAAGATTGATGTCTTCTCCCAAGTGCAGGAGTGTCGAAGTAATAAATAACCCGGCAAGACCGGGGTCGAACCACAAGGAGGTTAATTGTACAAATTATAAACAACAATAATAGCAATAACAACAATAACTATAATAATAATAATAATAATAATAGTAATAAAGAAAGAGAAGAAGAAGAAGATGATGATGATGAGAACTTAGAGATGAAATATTAATGTAAGGATTAAGCAATAATAATAACAAATGTCAAGGTTAGAGGTTCCACTAATGGTATATCAAACAAGTATAGTATAAACTCTTATTATTGAATTGGAAACCACACACAAAGGAGGTTCCAATCAGATTATATATTGTTAACATGATTACATTAGTCATCTTATTCAATTAATGCTAATACTTGTAAATCTCGTCAAGCATTCATGATTATAACTTATGTTAACAACAAATCAAGTTCCTTTCATAGCTCAGGTGTCGGTTATACCATACATTATGGGCTATGAAAGTGCCAAGCATTTGTTGTACCAAGTGTTATACAACATAAATCAAGATTAGTCATTTAACAAGCAAAGTATTAAAGAGTAAACAAGATAACAAATATAAAACATGTTAGTATCAAACATTAAAGTCCATATTAAGTTTACATTATACTTATTCTCACACCATTAGTGTAACCTTTATACAAAGATACAAAGAGAGAGAGAGCAACAACATGATCTTGATCTGGAGATCAAGATGCCTAAATGCATGGCAAATGCCTCCTTTTATAGGCCAAAATTAGAAACTATTGAT
>NW_011500239.1:156619-169935 GCF_000495115.2 Populus euphratica
AAGTACTAATCAATTATTATAAATCATACTTTAGTTAATGAGTTATTGATACTTCAAGTGCAAAATGATGATATAAAACCATGACTTGAATAGACTTTTAAGTACTAATCATATATATTAAAGGACTTCAAATATCATATTGAAAAAGATACCATGTTATCCTTTTAAGTTGAAGTATTTAAACCAAAATGTTTTTTTATCTCATATTAAAAAAATATGATTTTCTTCTTGTAAACATATAGTATATTTATACTAATGAGTTTCAAATCTCATATTAAAAAAACATAACTTTTTTTCATATGAACATGAAGTACATATATAAAAGGGTTTCAAATCCCATATTGAATAGATACTATATTATCCTTTTGAATTGAAGTATTTAAACCAAAAACTTTTTTATCCTATATTAAAAAAACATAATTTTTTTTTTGGAACATATAGTATATATACTAATGAATTTCAAATCCCACATTTGAAAAAAAAAAATTAGGTCTCGTCCAGGTTTGCTTGGCTCATAGGTCGACTTGCCAGGTACCTCGTGTTTGGTCGGGTTGTTGCTGCAGCAGGCCTTTTATTAAACCCAGACCTGTCTAGCCACCTAGTCAACCCACCGGGTCGGGCCAGGTTTAATAACAACGATTTTAAAACTATGACAATAACAATTCTTATATTTATGTTGACCCGGGTTAACTCGAGTTGACCTTCCTGATACGTAAGCTAGGTTAATCCTCAAATCAAATGTGAAAACTATGATAATAACTTTTTTTAGTTTTTATTTGTTCGGGTCAACTCGGGTTGACCCTCTTGACATGTGACAAGGGCTTTAGCTTAGGTTGACTTTCCAATTTTAGTTTTAAATCTATGATAATAACCAATTTTATTATTGTGTTGACCTACATCAATAGTCAACCCTACTTATAACCCGAGTCTTGCTTGGATCGATCCCAAAATTAAGTTTTAAAACTACAATAATAACTATTTTTATTTTTAGGTTAACTCAGGTCAACCCATGACTCAAGCATTACTCTAGATCAACAATCAATTTAAATTTTAAAATTATAATAATTATTATTTTTATTATAAGCTAAATAATTTTAAAATTAAGAATTGTTTCAGTAATATTTTAAAAATATAAAAAATAAATATTATCTCAAGAGGTACCTTTTTTTAAATATAAAAATTAAATTTAAAATTATATATAAAAAAACTAATTTATTTTTATATTTCTATCTATATATTTTTTAATTAAACATATTTCTATATACATTGTATTTGTTTTTTTTTTTTTTATCTTACATGACAGTAACCCTCCTACTCAAAGTCCTGACGAAACCTTGCCAGTTATTTATTAACCCCTTTTCCTTAATTTTCAGCAAGACAAAAATTAAAAATCCCAAACATTTGCAGAAACTCTCCCTCTGCTCTGTTCTGCTCAATGGCAGCTTCTGCGTCACTATCATCACGGTCTTCAATATCTTTATATGGCCAAGTGACGACAGAGCTCTCCATTGTTACTCACAAGAAACAACAACCTCTTCTCAAGTCAAAGCCATCATTCTTAGCATTTCATCGTTTGGACGATCTTCGTTTTCTTTCATCATCTTCTCCAACTAGAGCTTCTTCAAATGGGTTTTTCGATACAACCCAAGACAAGGAGATTTTGCCGTCCTTTGAGCCAAAGCCTGCCACATTTCTCTTTTGGGTCGCGTTTTGGGCGTCTCTTTCTCTTGTTTGGTTTGCAGCTTCTGGCTATGCTATGACCCGACTCATTGATTTTCAAATTAAATTTTAAAATTATAATTTTATTTTTAAATTAATTCAAATTAATTTATAACCCGAACTTTATTCTAGATAAATAATAAATTTAAATTTTAAAATTATAATAATAATAATTATTTTTATTATAAATTAAATAATTTTAAAATTAAATTTCTTTTACAATAATATTTTAAAAATATAAAAAATAAATATTATCTCACTATGTACCTTTTATTTTAAAAATATAAATATTAAATTTAAAATTATATATATAAAAAACTAATTTATTTTTATATTTCTATCTATATATTTTTTAATTAAACATATTTCTATATACATTGTTTTTGTTTTTTTAATCTTAAATGACAGTAACCCTACTCAAAGTCCTGACGAAACCTTGCCAGTTATTTATTAAACCCTTTTCCTTATTTTCAGCAAGACAAAAATTAAAAATCCCAAACACTCGCAGAAACTCTCTCTCTGCTCTGCTCAGCTCTGTTCAATGGCAGCTTCTGCGTCACTATTATCACTGTCTTCAATATCTTTTGGCGAAAATCGTTTCAAAATCATATCTGGCCAAGTGACGACAGAGCTCTCCATTGTTACTCACAAGAAACAACAACCTCTTCTCAAGTCAAAGCCATCATTCTTAGCATTTCATCGTTTGGACGGTCTTCGTTTTCTTTCATCATCTTCTCCAACTAGAGCTTCTTCAAATGGGTTTTTCGATACAACCCATGACAAGGAGATTTTTCCGTCCTTTGAGCCAAAGCCTGCCAAATTTCTCTTTTGGGTCGCGTTTTGGGCGTCTCTTTCTCTTGTTTGGTTTGCAGCTTCTGGCTATGCTATGACCCGACTCATTGATTTTCAAATTAAATTTTAAAATTATAATTTTATTTTTAAATTAATTCAAATTAATTTATAACCCGAACTTTATTCTAGATAAATAATAAATTTAAATTTTAAAATTATAATAATAATAATTATTTTTATTATAAATTAAATAATTTTAAAATTAAATTTCTTTTACAATAATATTTTAAAAATATAAAAAATAAATATTATCTCACTATGTACCTTTTATTTTAAAAATATAAATATTAAATTTAAAATTATATATATAAAAAACTAATTTATTTTTATATTTCTATCTATATATTTTTTAATTAAACATATTTCTATATACATTGTTTTTGTTTTTTTAATCTTAAATGACAGTAACCCTACTCAAAGTCCTGACGAAACCTTGCCAGTTATTTATTAACCCCTTTTCCTTAATTTTCAGCAAGACAAAAATTAAAAATCCCAAACACTTGTAGAAACTCTCTCTCTGCTCTGCTCAGCTCTGTTCAATGGCAGCTTCTGCGTCACTATTATCACTGTCTTCAATATCTTTTGGCGAAAATCGTTTCAAAATCATATCTGGCCAAGTGACGACAGAGCTCTCCATTGTTACTCACAAGAAACAACAACCTCTTCTCAAGTCAAAGCCATCATTCTTAGCATTTCATCGTTTGGACGGTCTTCGTTTTCTTTCATCATCTTCTCCAACTAGAGCTTCTTCAAATGGGTTTTTCGATACAACCCATGACAAGGAGATTTTTCCGTCCTTTGAGCCAAAGCCTGCCAAATTTCTCTTTTGGGTCGCGTTTTGGGCGTCTCTTTCTCTTGTTTGGTTTGCAGCTTCTGGCGATGCTAATGCAGCTGTCGATTCCATCAAAGCCTCCGGCGTTGGTCTAAAGATTGCTACTGCGCTTCGTAGACTTGGCTGGTATGATGAAGCTGTGGTCTTTGCTCTTGCTACACTTCCCGTGCTTGAGCTCCGTGGGGCTATTCCTGTTGGTTATTGGATGCAACTCAAGCCTATAATGCTCACTATCTTATCTGTTGTTGGGTTAGTTGTGTTTTTTTTTTTTTTTTGCCATCATCATGGATGCATATAGAGGTATTTAAAAGTTAAAAAACTGTGTTTCTTATCTTTCTACACTCACCTTGAACCCATTTGAAAAAATAATGCTGTTCGAAGTATAATTAGAGCCACATTAATTGAGTTTCATGAATAATTAATTTATTTTGATCATTTTATTCTTTTGTATTTCTTTTTGTTAAGTTTGGCTGATGAAATTCGTAATTTATTTATAGGCGATTAATTATGTTGTCATAAATTAGTGTTCGTCAAAAGCACAATCTCTTTCAGAAAAAAAAGAAATCAAGTCCAGATAATTAATGTCATTTGCGGCTTTATTTGCAGGAACATGGTTCCTGTGCCTTTCATCATACTTTACTTGAAGCCATTTGCTTCTTTCCTTGCTGGAAGGAACCAGTCAGCATCTCGGTTCCTTGACATGCTATTTGAGAATGCCAAAGAGAAATCTGGTCCTGTGAAAGAGTTTCAATGGCTTGGCCTAATGCTTTTCGTGGCTGTTCCTTTCCCTGGAACAGGAGCATGGACTGGAGCCATCATAGCTTCGATTCTTGATATGCCTTTCTGGCCAGCTGTATCGGCAAATTTCTGCGGTGTTGTGTTGGCTGGCCTCCTGGTTAACTTGTTGGTGAACCTAGGTCTCAAGTATGCAACTATTACTGGTATCATCCTCTTCTTTATATCAACTTTTATGTGGAGTATCCTCCGACATATTAGCAAGTCTTCTAGCTTGTAAAGCTTGTCGAACTGATGGACCAGTTTATATATACATTTCATTCAATAGTAAGACAACAATTCTGCTTATCTATGTCTATGTTGTGTCAGTTGGGACATGCCTAGATCTTACCTCCCTTGTTTCAATATTTGATTTTATTTTGGGGTTTGCTTTCTCTTATTCTCCTGCTTCATAGAGATCTAATGTTCTCAAACGGAGAGTGAAAACTATGTGGAGCTTCTTTTTTTTCTCGATCGTTATGGAGCTAATTAAATCTCAGGTAGGGACATTGTTGTTTTCTTGAGGTTATGATCGTTCGATATTTGTTTAGAAAGAATTATTGCATGAGGTCAACGTGGCTAATTTTGTTGGAAATTACATTTTCTCGTTTTTAATGAAGGGCAACGAGGAATACACTAAGTATGAGCACTTGACGACTTTTCCTAGTAACTATTGGTTTGTGCAATAGCACTGGACTGCTTGATTTGCTACCTGTTTGAAGTGCTGACCTGTGTGAAAACTAACAACCTTAGTCTTCGATGTAATGTAAGGATCGTCATCAAATCTTTGACATTTAGGCAAGGAAATGACCAATTCTCTTTGTTTTGACGTGGAATCTTGTTTTTCTGGGTTAATATTATCTTAAGCGTGTGAAAACAGTTTTATTGCCCCTTTGTTCACTATTCGCTGGATTCTGTGGTGAAGTTTGTCATAATTTGTCATCTTCATGTGATTTTGGCCTTTTTTTTTTTTTTTGTTCTGGTAGATGAATTTTCTTAGGTCTTTTATTAGCAGTTGATGAGTTGGCTGTTATGGGCTGGAAGGTGTAGGAGGCTGTGCTTGGACAACCTAAACACCTGCAAAGCAAGTCTCCCAGAAGGGTTAAAGACCTCGATGACTAAGTTAGTTTAGGTAGGAGCCTTGTGAGACTATGCATGTGTGTATTTAGATTTAGATGTAGAGAATATTCAAGTTTGAGAAAAAAGAGAATATTCTCCCTTACCATAAGGTTCAAAGCTATTCATATTGCTTTGAATCCGGGAGTGTTGTCCTGTTGAGTTTTATAGACATCTTGGGTTTAATATGACAATGAGTGCTTTGGACTTGTTGGGTCATCAAGGTTTCTATCCACCCAAATCGATGACCTTCGTTTCAGGAAAGTATTGGGCCACATGAGGCTCAAGCTCAAATGAAAAACCAGATTAATGCTAGTTCTATTTGAACCCTTCTGAATTTTACATTTAAGGCCTGCATTTTCTACGAGTTTAATTTTAAGCATTGGAACATAGATTGTGTTTAAGAGATATAAACCTCGAGCCTATTAGTGTTGGACATTGTAGCATGTCTGATGCAGAACAAAAGAAAGAATAGAAGAAGCCAAGAAGAAGAAGTCAAAGAAAGAGAAGAAAAAGACAGAAGAGAAGAATAAAGGTTGGGCAAGTTGTAATTTTGTGAATTTTTATTCAATTCATTAAAACTTATCTTATCGTAATACCAAGAAAATTAAATATAAATAATGAAAATCTGATCATAATAAAATTGAAATAAAAACCTACTAACTAATAAAAGTCTAATATAATAACATAAACTAAAATCTAATAATAAAAATAAATAAAATTCAATAACTTGAGCTTGGATGAGCTTGATCTTCCAATCCAATAACACAGGTTTTTTCTAATCCAATAGCATAGCTTTAGGCTATTCTTTATCGTAAATCAAGTCTTAAAACTGATGTCCTCATATACTTTTTCTAGGTTGAAAGAACTTGACCGTGTCAGGTATAGGTCAAGATAGTTTTGATAATACTTTTAAAGATCATGATTAAGTTGCTGTAATGTCTTTTTGATAATCTAAATACAATCTGAATCTGGTTGTTTATCTCATGTATTAAGATTCAATGAAGTTCACCATCATTGATAAAAATAACTTGTGCATTCAAAATAGTATCAATATGTTTTTTTTATGCTAATAATTATGATAATGTGGTAGGGATATCAAAAAGAGCATCAAAGATAGACTATTGTGTTTTATATATAATAATGTCTTTCATGTCAAAGTTAAGTTAATATCAAAGTTTAGTGGTAGTTTAATAATATAACTACTTAATTTAATCATTTGTAACACTTTGAATGATATATCATCACTCACTTGTAATTTATAACTGGTTTTTAAAGCATATCATTCATGTTTAATTTGTATCATGAAATAATCTCTAACATTAAATATATTAAGACACTTGTATAAATCAACTTAAAATTTGTATTGTTTATTATATGCTTGAATATGTTTTATGATCTTGACATGCAATTATGAATTTTATATGTAAAAAACTCAATTGAATAACATTTTAGAGTGATGAGATAAAAAAGAAAGATCTACTTACATCTTAGGTTCGTGACCATGAACCTTACATAATTGGGAGTGTGGAATGGAACACATATTTTTGGAATCTTGGATGTATATAGATTAGCCATAACCTAGTGAATCAAGTCTTTTTTTATCCTTCTTATCATGGATAAAGGGTAAGGATTTAGGGAGCTCAATAAATTGTTCAAGTCTTATGACATATTGGATGTCAAGCATAGAGGACAAAGCATTAAGGAGCTTAAAAGGTTGTTTAAAATTTATGACATATAGGAGGTCAAGCATAAAATTCAAAAAATAGATAGTTTAAGATGACTAATATCATGAGATTCTTTTAATATTATTTTTATCTTTTCAGGCAATTCCATTAAAGAGTTTTCTAAAACGTCTTCCTCTACCACTAAAGTAAAATTACTATATTCTTTATTAATTTTATTTTCAGACTCATATGAACTTATAATGTTAAGTAATGGTGTTTATGGTAGGGTTTGGGCTACAAAATATAACTGAACCAAAAGCTGGTATTCCTTGAAAAAATAACCTGACTTGAATCGAAAACTGGTTCAAACCAAATCCTTGATATTTAGCACACTAAACCTCTGAATTTAACATAGACATTTTATTAAAGACTCATTTTTTCTTAGTTTCTTTATAAATCTAGGCACTATTAAGATAAGGTATACATGGTGGAGCATATAATAAAGAATCATTATTTCTATAGACCAAAAAAGGGTCATAATAGAGTCTTGGTGTTTTGCCAATTAACTCTTTATAAGCAACTCATAATTTTACACTATAGTATAAGCTTAGTTAAGAGTAAAAGTATTTATAAGCCTAACCACTTTTCTAAAATCATAATTAAAACCTTTACAAAATCTACACAAAGTTATGACTTTATTTTTCATTATAGAACATCTCATCATGTAATCATTAAATTGTGTTATATATTCATGGACAAATTTGTTCCCTTGCCTAAGATTATTCAAATGATTTAAAAGCTTTTCTTTATAAGATTAAGATATGTAATTGTATTATAGTTTTTATTTCATTTTAGTCCAATTAATTATAGGAGGTTTACCTCTCTTCTCTAAACAATCCTTAACATCTCTCAAATGAAGTTAGGATTCATCAATAAGCACCATTTTAGTAAATTTAACTTTTCTATTATCAGATAAGTTATGCCACTCAAAGAATTGATTCATATAATGAATTCACATATCAAAGATCCAAAGATTATAATGACCATCAAAAGTAAAGGCTTCTATTTGGTTAGGGCTCATGACTCGCTCATCAAGGTTATCGTGTTTAGAGTAATCTAAATGATAATTATATTGGTGGCACTTAAGGTGAATTTGCCTATAATGGTTATTCCTATTATATTTATTGGTCTTTAGCTACCTTATTTGAGAACTCTGTTGAGATTCAATTCTTTTAAACATGTTGATCATATAAGTCTGCATAAGCTGTAATTCCTTAAGTGTATTACTAATGGTTGAGTCAATGATAAGTGTAGAACTAAAGTTAGACACTAGATGATCATGATGTAAATGCATATAATACTAATATAAGGATGAAATTGAGATCACAAATGGTTCTTATAAGTGAAATCACATTACACAAATAAAGTTAACCCTATTTTTTTTTTTAATATAGAGATCAATTAAAAATAGAGTACACCAAAAAAATTATAAGTACGCAACGCTAAACCTTTTAAATGTAAACAATTAATCAAACACAATGTCATGATTTTCTACTATTTTTGGCAAGAGTTTTGTGATTACTAAAGAGGACTAGATGCTTAATATAAAATCTAATAATTTAAATTTGGATGATCCTAATCTTCTAATCTTATAACATAAGGGTTATGGAGGCATAAAGACCTATTTCATTAATTGCCATTGAAATGTCAAATTATAAAAAAATTCTATTTATGACTAAGCTCTAAATAACTAGATCTCTAAAAAGTTTTACATAGCCATTCATTTGTTAAAGGATCTACAAGCTATAGTTCGACATAGTTTATTGTTAATGCCAAGTTCCATAGCAAGCTACATCATCCCTTCTAGTTCAAGCTTATTCTTCACTTTAAAGCTCTTTTTAAGAAACTGAACTTGAGCAGTTGTAAGCTGCCTTCTTTTTTTTCTGAGGTTGATTAAGGCCCGTATCATAATCATCATCGCTACATTTTTCTTTGACACATGTTCAGAAAAATGACGTACTTATAATACCTCCTCCTCTAACTCCAAAATTAACCATGAATTTTGCACCTGAAACAAATGGTGGTAAACATTGCCTAAAAATTTCATAGTATCATTAATAATTTATTAGTCGTAGTTGATATCACCTCCAGAATGTTTTTGATAGTGGCTTTGTAACCTCAAAGTGTAACCAAATAAGAATGCTAATAATGAACATGGCCCCAAGTTATTTCAATATATAAGTGAGACCAGTTGCAAAAATCCCATGGATGCATAACAAGGCTTTTTCTAAGGGTAAATTGGTAGGAGACAAACCATTCAAGATCTCCAAACAGTAAGTATTGTGCATAAATTAATGTCGCTGTTACTAAACTTTTAAGTGAGAATTCCAAGCAAAAGCTTCAAGCTTTTCTTTATAGAATGATGAAGTAACAAAAACACTATGTTCTTGAAAGACACATGATGATTAATATAAGTTACTTAGGAATAAGGTTTTTTTTTTGTGGTTGGATATCGAATTTAATTATGTTTTTGCTATCTGATTCATTCTTCAAAGGTGCTATTTGGTAGATTCACTCTGAGAAGCTTAAGTTAGTATTTTTATAAAGAGAAAGGATAATAAATATGCAAAAAAAAATATAAAATTTTAAAAACAAGATTGTTTGTTCTTGTTTTGATATGAAATAAATACTCAAAAAAGAAAATGGTGTGGTTGAGGGTGTTTATACCCCTTGAATCTTGTACTTTTGTTTGAATAATAGGGCTAAAAAGTCATTCCACTATAATAACACTAATAAGAGATAAATATCTCTAGCATAAATATTAATAAAAGTCATTCCAGTATAAAATTTTAAAAACAAGATTGTTTGTTCTTGTTTTGATATGAAATAAATACTCAAAAAAGAAAATGGTGTGGTTGAGGGTGTTTATACACCCTGAATCTTGTACTTTTGTTTGAATAATAGGGCTAAAAAGTTATTCCACTATAATAACACTAATAAGAGATAAATATCTCTAGCATAGATATTAATAAAGGATAAATATCTTTAATACTTAATAAGATAAAAATATAGTAGGCCATAGGAGAATTCATACACCCAGAGCTATAGATGAAGCATGATCCAAGTTAAAAAGCCTCTACCAATAAAAAATATCAGGTGAACAAGCATTGCGTCTCGACCATAAGTTTAAGCTTAAAAGATTGAGCTCAAGTTACGTGGCCCAAGTCTAGGGGGCTCTAGGACCTATGCCTAACACTTGAGTCCAAATCTATTTTTGGACCCTCTAAGGTATAAGCCATCATTAAAATAGACCTGGACTAATAAGAAAATTATTTAAAAAATACTAAAAAATCCTAAAATGTTAAAAAAGAATAACAAATAAAATCTCATTAATGAAAGAAAAAGAACACAAGAACAAGAACCAAGATTAAAAATTACATAAAAAAGAGAAACCTAATAATAATAAAAATAAAAATAATAAAAATAAAAATAAAAATAAAACAATGATTCTAACAAGAAGCAAAACATAAAACATACCATAACTTATTAAATGGAAGATTAAAGTAACAAAAAAATTTACTTTCAAGAATGATAAAAGAGATGATAATCTCGAGAGATTCACATTGGGAGGGGAACCCATCATTTTGAAGTTAAATGGTCATTTTAGAACTGCCACTAGTTTTGTCATCTACCATGAAAGCCAAAGCCTATAATTTTATTTTTATGTTCTCTTTTTTATTGTTTAAACAAACAATAGCATATTTAAAAAATAAAATAACATATTTTAATATATTTTTAAATAAATAATTTTAAAAAATCTACTATTATAATATTAAAAGATATCAGAAGACAACTCCAATGGTTTAAAAAGTTGAAAATTTTAGAGAAAGAGATTCTTCTTTGTGAAAAAGTGCATGATGAAATAAATAATAAGATAGTTTGAGGGACATGATCAATTTGCTTTTCTTCATAAGAGACTAATGACTAAGAATTTGATTACCATAATATCCTCATGTAATGTAATTTATTCCCCCTCCATATAAAAGGGAATAAATAATAACCCTAAAACCATAATTTCCATAATTGTGTGAGAGGCAAGATTTTTATGGAGTGACCCATGGTTTACCACATATATATTTTGCGTAAATAATAATTAATAGTTTACAATTTAAATAATAATTAATAGTTTACAATTTAATGATTCGGTTACATTTCTTGATATCAATTTTTATTCCATTATTTTTCTTGAAGAAAATCTATTGAATAATTCATAAACACTATGCTTAAATTAAAATTACAATGAAAATGTTAAAATAATTTTAAGAAGTTAGTCTTGTCACACCTCGATGTACATCCATACTGGGAGTTAAAATATACATCGTGAAAAATTAAAAATCACCATCTAGTAATTAGATAAAAATTTATAAGATTTGCACTAATTTCAGAGGTTCAAGTAAGGGGTTAGTCATGCTTAAAAATTAAAAACAATGTCATCCTTATAGCACCCTTTCTCTTTCTCATGAAAGACTATTATTACCATGTGTTTTACTTATTTTTTAGATTGATGTCAATTATCCTAGCTTTTTTTATTTTTTGATTTTAAAAGTTGGTGTAACTCATTTGATTTTAAATCTAGATATTGATCCCTTTAAAGGAAGATGTGATATTTTGGTTATTTACAACAATGGACACTAGACCATAAGAATGGTAAAAATGAGATCAGGTTTTGGCCTAATTTAATGTAATTAATTTTCTAAAAATAGAATTGAAAATATTATTTTTATTTAATGGGATTTGATGGGATCATGTTGACCATAATTTACATAAATAAAATTTTATTTATTTATGTTACTTTTTATTCATTTTTTTACTAGACCAAGAAAAAAATAAGGTAAAAAAAAGTCTAACAGTTAAAGAGGTTTTTTTTTTTACTTAAAAAGATGAGTTAAAATCTTATGGTGAGTAGCTAGTATAATTTATTAAATTCATATGAATATATTACATCGACATGTAAAGTAATGCACATTTAATATAATTCAAAGAGAATATAAAAAAAGGGAATAGAAAACACCAACAAAAAAGGTGAGAGGTCAGAGGTTGTCCCAACTTACATGTAAACAGACTCAAACATACCTCAAGAGATGGAAGTTTGGATACTTAGTGTTGTTCATGGTTTTCTTGTACCATTAATTTGTTATATAGAAGTCTTAACATATTGTGGTTCTCTTGTAATCCTAGGCTATTCACTTGATTTAACAACCATTAATTACAAAAAAAAGAAAAGAAAACCCTAATAGAGCTTATGAAAACACTATGAATCAAGAGTACTTTATTGTGGATTTAAGCATGGTTTTTTTTTCATGAAAATTTTTGTTCAACTTTTTCTCATGCTCTGTGGTGTTGTTTACTTCATAAATCATCACATCATAAAAGAAACTAATGCACATGGGATTTTTGACTATGGACTCAAAATCAAATGGATTGTGGATTCAAATAATAATGATGATTTCTTTGCATTGAATGATTGGCTTCCTTATGACAAGATGTTTGTGAGTCGTTTTTTGATGGTATATATGAAGGAGGAGATGAATTGACTTTTGTTAGGCATGCATGGCTTTGACCCCAGCTAACTTGGGCTTTGAATTAGCTCAAGTGGAAGATTGTTAGCCTCGACAATCATTAGTGAGCATTTAATGCACTTGGTTCTGTTCATTATGGGGAGAGCTCTTAGTGTTTATTGAGTTGGGTTCTATCTCGATCTGGACTATAAAATTCCATTTCTAGTTTCTGCTTTAATCGAATTTGGTTCTTGTTAGGAGCGAGGTCTAGCCATATAGGTCTTTTTCTTCAATTTAGTTTGGTGTTTGTGTGTTTGTTCTTTTGGAATGATTGAGGGGTTTATGCCATTGTCCCTTTGTTTGCTGTTTTAATGCCATGTTGTTGTGTGGGGATTTATTTCTCCTATAATCCAACACTCCTTATGCCCAGTTCCTCAATATAAAAGCATTTAAGAGATGTAAATCTTCTTCTTCTTATGGAATGGATGGGGGTGCATGCTTTATTTCTTGACAAAGGCCGTTGAGTAGACCTTTCTTTGGTTTGGTTTGGAAGTGGCTTTTGATTTTTCCTATTTTATTTTTATATAAATAGGTGATGAATTTGATCTCTTTCTTTAGCTTTGCTTTTAAATTTGATTATTATTATTATTATTATTTTGTTTTGAATCCATTGGATCTCATGTGTTTATTCTTCTGAAAAGTCTATTAAGGTCATGGATTTTCTTGGATGGCACTTTGCATACACCGAGAAGATTTCTTTGGCTAGTGATTAGTACTTAAAAGTGCATTTTTATCATG
>NW_011500239.1:176176-209141 GCF_000495115.2 Populus euphratica
TATTGTTGTTGTTATTGTTGTTTTATAATTGTTGTTTATAATTTTTACAATTAACCTCCCTGTGGTTCGACCCCGGTCTTGCCGGGTTATTTATTACTTCGACACTCCTGCACTTGGGAGAAGACATCAACCTTTTAGTCGTGTCAGCTCTCTATATGCATTTTCTAAATGCCTTTTCGTATCATTTTAGTGGCAATCAATTATGATCAGTGCTTTTATTCTCTATGGTTTAGTTTAATTTTGGCTCTACTTACATTGTTTACATGTTGTGTTTATTGGTGTGTTGTTCATCCTTTGTTAAGATATTGACATGTCTATGTGCCATTACACTTTCTATATGCATTTTCCGAATGCCTTTTCTTATCATTCTAGTGGCAATCAATTATGTTCAGTGCTTTTATTCTCTATAATTTAGTTTAATTTTGGCTCTACTTATATTGCTTACATGTTGTGTTCATTAGTATGTTGTTCATCCTTGGTTAAGATATTGACATGTCGTAGGTGCCGTCGTCCTTGTTTACTAGTCTTGAATCTTTGATGTATTTCTTACATCGTGTTCTTTATTTTGTTTTTTGATCTTCCTATCATGCTTTATTGGCTCTTTTTTTATTACTCAAGTTTTTAGCAGTTTTTTGATAGGGGTAGTGGTCTATGTTGTTCTTTATTGGTTTTAATAAGCTGATCTTGGGCATTGCTTTGTAAACTAGCTTGTTCAACACTTAAGCTTTATTGTTTTTTTGCATTTTAAAAGCGTTTTTGAGAAAAATTAATTTTTTTATTTGCTTCAAATTAATATTTTTTTGGTGTTTTTAAATCATTTTTATGCACTGATGTTAAAAATAATTTTTTAAAAATAATAATAAAATATTATTTTGATATATTTCTAAGTGAAAAACACGTTAAAAAGTAACCGCAATCACACTCTCAAACACGCTATTAATCTGTTTAGTGTTGTTAGCCATGCTTTCTGAGTTTTACATTCAAATTAGATGTTTTCTTTGCTAACCACTTTGATTTGAAATTGGTATGTGGAATTTATTGGTTTAGGTACACTCTGCATTTTTTTCTATGTTATTTGCTGCCACAAGGTTTTCTTCTTTATATTATTTTTTCTTTCCCTTTATTGGTTAACGTTATGAATGTTAATTTGCCATAATTTTTTTTACTGTATTGATACGGGTTTTGTCCTACTAAAAAGTGACCTCTTGTGTTCTTATATGTCTTCGATATGATACTGTCCATGATGTTAGCAACTGTTTTCCCCTTTACTTATAAGTTTGCCATGCTTTGGTTCTGTTTTGTTAAAGTTTAATTATACATTTTGTCTCTTAATTTGGACTTATTCATTGAATTCTGCTTAGATCATCAAGAAAAGCAAAATATAATTTTACAAGAGTTTCTTATTTAACTTTGATTATTTTTGCTTGACCGAGTTTCATGTTTTTTCTAAATCATTTGTGTAATATACCTTCATTTTGCTACTGCAATTATTACTATTTATTTGCTCAAACTGTCCAAATATTTTTTTTCCTCATTATTTCTCTCCTTTTGTTTTTCCTTTCTCAACATGTTTATAATTTTCTAGCTACACTAATATGTAGGGAATTTCGACCGGTGATGTTTTGATAATTGTTCATTCAAGACTAAGCACACTGACATAATATTTAACGTGATTCGACAAATTACCTACAACTATAGGAGAAGCCATTTTTATTATATAGGGAGAGAACAAGAATGTACAATAATGAAGGAGGAATTATCCACTTTACTCTACTCCCATCACTCATCTTCTCTCTTAGTAGTGCTGTAGTGACAATCATTGCTTGCTGCCCTTAGCAACTCACTTTCTCCTATATTTCTTACATTCTTAGTTGTACCCTCTCTCTCTCTCTCTCTCTTTATGTTGCTCTCTTGGTGCATATTTATAGGCAATAATGGTGCCACCAACTCCAGCTCATCTTCGATAATGATGGCTGTAAACTTTGACATTTCAGATAGGCTACTGTATCTGTCAATGGACGGTGCTGTCCATTAATGGTTGCTGCATATTAATGCAACAAACCTAACAATCACCCCTTTTACCATTTATGTGGGGGCAATTGTCCTCTTGTTTATTCAGCATAAGTTAGCTCCTTGTAGCTTTTCCAAGCTTACCATTTTAAAAGCGTCTTTGGCCAAGTTTATAGGTACTTGCTACACCTTTTAATCACCAGAGTCACCAAAGCACGCACTTGTTCACACCAAAGGATTACTTCAACTAGATGGTCTCCCACATCACATCTAAAGAGTGTTAACGCTTGTCTTTAGGACACACAACATTTCCTTTCGAGCGTATCAACCATGCTCGATCCAGAATGATTTATCAAGCCTTTTGATTAGTAATTAAAAGTGAATTATTATTAAGGCTTTAAATCATCATATTGTACTTTTAGTATCATTAAATTCCCTAACTTAAACATGTTTTTATAATAACAAGTTTGATAATATAGGTAGATCCAATTTATGGTAAATGCTCATTTTAAATGTAGACATATCACACAATTCAAAATATTGATTAATGTGATTGACTATTGAAAACAAAAAGACAAATAAAGGGCTAAGGTTAGAGAAAAGTTTTTGAATCAACTGGAACATCATTCAATCATTTGATCATATCTGGAGTTATGAACCTTGGATGTATGTTTGGTTTATTAATCTGGAAAGTTAAGGCATAGGTGATTGGTACTTAAAAGTGTATTTTTATCAAGGTTTTATATTATTATTTTGCACTTGAAGTATTAATAACTTCTTAAGTAAAACATGTTTTATAGTAACATATCTAATAATATAAGATACCTTTAATTTATGGTAAATATTCATTTTAAATACATATTATCACATAAATGAAAGGAATGATTGATGAGTTTAAGAATTGAAATTGAAAGGATAAAGAGATGACCAAACTTAGAAAAGAGATGTTGGTACAGTTCAAATCAGAACACTGTTCGGTAATTAGGTCATATCTGGAGCTGTAGATCTTAGAGTTAGGTCTACTTTATATGGATGGAAAGGTAAGACATAGGCCTCCAACTGTCATGGAGCCCAATATTTGAAAATGCCATTTTCAAGTCCAAATTATAGCAATAATGAAGAAGTCCGAATCTATTCTGCAGCTCGAATACTGTTCAGTGTTTAGCCCATATCTGGAGTTTTACAAGTCTAAATGACCTCAATTTGTTTTTCTGAAAAGATGAGATAATTTTCTAAAACTTTCATGTTTTCAAGTGGTTCAAATTCTGATGTTATCAATCATGTTTTAGACAGACAAAAGAAGATAATGATTGTCACCAAGGCAAGAGTTGGCTACCCATTCATCAATTAGCTATTAAATCAATAGTTTCTAATTTTGGCCTATAAAAGGAGGCATTACCATGCATTTAGGCATCTTAGTTTTCAGATCAAGATCATGCTCTTGCTTTCTCTCTTTGTATTGCTTATATTTTGCTTTCATTACTATCAAGTTTATGCCTTTCATTTTCTTTTCTTTACTTAGTTAACTTTTACCTTATTTTGTTTATTTATGTTTCTCTTTTTCATTATGTTTAGCTAAGTTTATTATGTCAAGGTGAAAATGTTACACTAATGGTGTAAGAATAAGTATAGTGTAAACTTAACATGGATTTTAATGTTTGATACTAACATATTTTGTATTTATTGTCTTGTTCACTCTTTAATACTTTGCTTGTTAAATGGTTAATCTAGATTTATATTGTATAACACTTGGTACAACAAATATTTGGCACTTTCATAGCCCATACTGTATGGTATAACCTACACCTGTGCTATGAAAGAAACTTGATTTGTTGTTAACTGATTGATACTTAAAAGTGCATTTTTATCATGGTATTATATCATCATTTTGCACTTGAAATTTCAATAACTCCTTAACTTAAATATGTTTTATAATAATGTATCTAATAATATAAGATACCTATAATTTATGGTAAATGTGTATTTTTAATGCAGGCCTATCACATAAATGAAAAGATTGATTAATGACTTGAATAACTTAAATTGCATGGATAAAGAGATGGCCAAACTTAGAAAAGAGTTGTCGGTGCAATCCAAACCGAAACACTGTTCGGTAATTGGGTCATATCTGGAGCTACAGATCTCAGATGTAGGTCCAATTTATATGGATGGAAAGGTAAGACATAGGCCTACAACTTTCATATGGAGCCCAAGATCTAAAAAGGCCATTATCAAGTCCAAATTGTAGCAACAACAAAGAAGCCCGAATCTGTCTTCCAGCCCGAGCACTGTTCGGTATTTTGGCCATATCTGGAGTTCTAGAAGTCCAAATGAGCTGAATTTTTTACACAAGAAAGCTGAGACAATTGCCTACAACTTTCATGTTTACAACTGGCTCCAATTTTGACGTTATCAATGACGTTTTGGGCAGACAAGAGAAGATAAGGATTGTCACCAAGTCAAAAGTTGGTCACCCACTTATCAATTAGTCATCAAATCAATAGTTCCCATTTTTGGCCTATAAAAGGAGGCATTTGCCATGCATTTAGGCATCTTGGTGTTCAGATCAAGATCATGCTCTTCCTTTCTCTCTTTGTATTTTTTATGCTTTGTTTTCATTAATATTAAGTTTATGCCTTTCATTTCCTTTCCTTTACTTAGTTAACTTTTATGTTCTTATTTTGTTTATCTATTTTTCTTTCTTTCATTATGTCTAGCTAAGTTAATTATGTCAAGGTGAAAAGGTTACACTAATGGTGTAAGAATAAGTATAATGTAAACTTAATATGGACTTTAATGTTTGATACTAACATGTTTTATATTTGCTATCTTGTTCACTCTTTAATACTTTGCTTGTTAAATGACTAATCTTGATTTATGTTGTATAACACTTGGTACAACAAATGCTTGGCACTTTCATAGCCCATAATGTATGGTATAACCGACACCTGAGCTATGAAAGGAACTTGATTTGTTGTTAACATAAGTTATAATCATGAATGCTTGAACTTGCATTTAAGGGAATTTGAGGAGGTTTGCAACACATATAATAATTTAAATTGTAGCATGAACACCATTAGATTAAAGCTTTTTCCTTTTTCATTAAAAGATAAAGCTAAAACATGGCTACAAAATTTAAGACCAGGATCCATTCGTGCTTGGGATGAAATGCAACAACAATTTTTAAAGAAGTTTTTCCCATCTCATAGAACAAACTCTTTCAAGAGACAAATCACCACTTTCACTCAAAAACCAGGAGAAACATTTTACCAATGTTGGGATAGGTATCGAGACTTGCTTAGTACTTGCCCTCATCATGGTTTTGAAACATGGAGATTGGTTTCACATTTCTATGAAGGGTTAACACCTAAAGATAGGCAAATGGTTGAATTGATGTGCAATGGAACTTTTGAAGATAAAGACCCTGATGAAGCAATGGAGTACTTAGACTTGTTAGCTGAAAATGCTCAAAATTGGGACACTGCGGGTACATATGAGGCACCGAGTAAAACTCAACCTCATACATCTAGTGGAGGTATGTACAACCTTAGGGAAGATCATGACCTTCAAGCCAAATTTGCATCTTTAGCTAGAAAAGTTGAGGCACTAGAATTGAAAAAGAGTGGTCAATTAAAATCTATTGAAAACATTGTATGTCAAATCTGTGAAACAAATGAACACTCAACCAACGATTGTCCAACCTTGCCTTCTTTTAAAGAATATCTCCATGAACAAGCCCATGCTTTAAACAGTTTTCAAAGGGCTAACCATAACCCATACTCCCAAACATACAACCCTGGTTGGAGAAATCACCCAAATTTCAGTTGGAAGAGTGAGAACAACAATGCACAAACTTCACAACCACCATTTCAAGCACACCATAATTTTCAAAATTCTCATGGATATGCACCTTTTTGTGCTCCACCTCCTAGAAGAAATCTTGAGGAAACATTGCATGCATTCATTGAAAAGCAAGAGACAATCAATACTCAACTTGCTCAAAACATGACAGATTTTAAAGATACTCTTGCTAAATTAACATCTGCTCTCAGTTTCCAAGAGAAAGGTAAGTTTCCATCTCAAACACAACAAAATCCCAAAGGGCAATACAATGCAAATGCAAGTAGTTCTGGAAGCCAACACATGGATCAAGTCAAATCAGTCACTACTCTACGCAGTGGTAAGGTTATTGAAAAACCCTCTCTTGAACCTTATGAGAAAGATGATGAGTCAATCTCTGAGGGTAAGGAAGGTCAATCTCTGAGGGTAAGGAAGGGGACGACTGATTCACCACCAACACTTCCATTTCCTCATGCCATGACCAAACAAAGGAAAGTCAATCACAAGTCTGAAATTTATGAAATTTTCAAACAGGTAAGGATCAATATACCTTTGTTGGATGCTATTAAACAGGTTCCTTCCTATGCTAAATTTTTGAAAGATCTATGCACTGTGAAGAGGAAACTGAATGTGAAAAAGAAAGCCTTTCTAGCCGAACAAGTAAGTGCTATTCTTCAAAACAATAATGCTTTGAAATATAAAGACCCTGGTTGTCCTACAATTTCTTGCTTTATTGGAGACCATAAAATTGAAAAAGCCTTACTTGATCTTAGTGCTAGTGTGAATTTACTTCCATATTCAGTTTTTCAGAGTCTCAATCTAGGTGAGTTAAAACCAACTTCTATATCTCTTTTACTTGCCGATAGATCTGTAAAAGTGCCTAGAGGAATAATTGAAGATGTGTTAGTACAAGTCGATAAATTCATTTATCCTGTGGATTTTATTGTCTTGGACACAGAACCTGTTGAAGCATGTAATTCATTTCCTGTTATTTTAGGACGTCCATTTCTTGCAACCTCTAACGCATTGATTAATTGTAGGAATGGACTGATGAAGCTATCATTTGGAAACATGACATTGGAGATGAATATTTTCAACATTTGCAAGCAACCTGGAGATGATAATGATTTACAAGAAGTAGATCATATTGACAAATTAGTTTATGATCAACTTGAATCTACTTTAAGTAAAAATGAATTGGATGAAACTGAAGATTTGCAAATGACTTATTCTGAGGAAGAAATCACGGATGAAAAACGCATAGAAAATGTTGATGCGAATCTTTTGTCAACAATGACAACAAATTCGACATCTGACATCACACCAATCGATGATTACTTTCCTAACGAATCCTTACTTTCTCTCAGTCCAATGCCTTGGTATGATAAAAATATCAATTTTCTTGCTTTAGGAGATTTGCCAGCTGATTGGAGTACTCAAGACAAAGAAAAGTTTTTGAACGAAGTGAAGAGCTTTTATTGTGATGACCCTAACTTATTCAAATATTGTCCTGATCAAATATTTCAAAGATTCATTCCCGACAATGAGGTAAGTAGTGTCATTAAACTTTGTCATTCTGAAGCATGTGGGAGTTATTTTTCGTCAAAAAAGACAGCTGCAAAAATCCTTCAAAATGGATTTTATTGGCCCACCATGTTCAAGGACACACCTGCATTCTGCAAAACTTGTGAAAATTGTCAAAAAATTGACACTGGTCAAAAAATTTTGTTTTATGATTCTCAAATCTATTCATTCCCTAAAAAGCTAAGATCAAGATGGAGCAATCCTTATGGGGCCTGTGATATTGAGAATTCAATGAATGACAATGTTTTTAAGGAAAATGGACATCGTTTGAAAGCTTACTTTGATAATTTTCCTAGTGAAAATGAATCAACTGGTTTGAATGATCTTGTAGATAAAGGTTGATTATTTTGTTTTTCTCACATTTTCTTTTTTGTGTTTCTTTTTGAGTGATTTTTGCTAGTTTCTCTCACCCCGGTCAAATGGCGGACAACGGTACTCCGTGACTTAAGTCGGTTCTTTCAGTTTCCCACAATAACTGATATTTGTGTATATATCTGTGCAATTCTTTAAATCTCTCTTCCAATTCTCATTTGAAAATGGACACTAATCTTGAAAAATTAAAAAAGTATTTTTCCGCTCTGCCTCAAAATACGATTACAAAAATTTACCATGCTAGATGTGCAAGATTGAGATTGTTAATGAATCATGGAATTCCTGAAGATATTCGCTGGTTGATTGAAGTAAAGGTTCGATTATCAGGTGAGTCCTCTAACTTCATTTCACACTTGCCTGGAACAGGTAAAAGCACTTTTGCAAAGAAACGTCGTGCAAAACGACTGGATGTTTGTCATCGATGTGCTAGATGGACATGTAATACACAATGTCGTTCTTTAGGAATGGTATCTATAAACCGTGAAGATAAAATATCTTCACGGTTTATAGATACCATTCCTAAAGAACGACATTAGGATGGCCTGAGTAAGGAGTCTTTAGATAATCTTCTATTGACTCTTGAGACGCATTCTAGTGGAGATGTGCATCGTGTAATTCATGATTTATGGCCACTATTTCATAAAGAACATAATCGACTTAGTCTTGGGAATCTGACTAAAAAAGACCCTGTTTGCTAGTTTTTAAGAAAACTGGATGGGAAGCCTATCCCCGACCCATAGAGGGCGTTTAAGCCGTTCTTGGACGTAAAACCAAGGGAAGATGTGCGTTCTTGAACGTAAAACCAAGGGAAGATGTGAGCCACAATCACAACTACCTGTACATACACATGCTTTTTCAAAAGTAAATAAATAAATAAATAAAAAGTGAGAGAGTGAGTGTGAGACTCCAGCTGGCCTACATATAGATGTTATGATTGCCTTTCTCATTTCTCATCTATAAAACCCTCTCTTCCTTCCTTTCATTTCTACTCAACCCATACATTCAACAAATTCAGAAGTGTGTAGAAATGGCAAGTTCCTCAAGTCATCAAATAAGAAATATTTGTGTTTTCGGTGGATCTAGTCCTGGGAAAGAAAAGGAGTTTTTAGAATCAGCAAACCATCTTGGTCAGGTGCTAGCTGAGAGAAAGATTCATTTAGTGTATGGGGGAGGCAGTCTTGGGTTAATGGGAGGTGTGTCAATAGCTGCATTTTTAGGAGGTAGTCAAGTTTTGGGGGTCGTCCCTGAAGCTTTGGCACAAGGGGACATCATTGGAAAAACAATTGGAGAGGAACTTCAGGTCTCCACAATGTCGGCTCGAACAGGTCTCCACAATGTCAGCTCGAATGAATGCAATGTTTAACCATGCTGATGCCTTCATTGCTTTACCAGGTGGTCTAGGCACATTGGAAGAGATCTTTCATATTTCCTCTTGGGCTCAATTGCACATTCACCATAAACCCATAGGTTTGTTAAATGTTAATGGTTATTATGATAAGTTGTTGTCTTTTCTTGATCATGCTGTGGAACAGGAATTTCTAACATCTTCTGCATGACAAATCATAATCTCTGCTACTACTGCTGAACAATTGATTGACCAACTACAATCTTTCATTCTTGTGATTGATCCTTCCATGAGTCGTATAAATTGGTCATCTACGGGAAGCCGTAAAAAGCTTAGATTGGATTTGAGCCTTCATTTGTGAATTTTTGTGTCTTTTGGTTTTGTTATTGTGTTTTATTATTTCTTATTTTTGTTTTAGTGTGTTTCAGGTTTTGTCAGTGTTCGTTATTTCAGGTGATATCTTCTATACTCTATCTTTCTACCTTAGAACATTGAGGACAATGTCTCGTTTTGGTTGGGGGGAGAGGGTAGTAGCTGATAAAAAAAAAATTGTTTTTCATTTCATAAAGCATGTGCATAATTGTTATTACTAGGATGGCAGAGTAAATGAGTTCTTTTGTTAAAGTGACTCTTGAGACGCATCTTAGTAACCATTCTTAACAAGGTCTATTATAATACTTCCTGAAATATTCAGGTTTACAAACTCTCGTATTGTTACCACTTAATATTCAGATTTACAAACTCTCGTATTGTTACCACTTAATTCTGCTCATATACTTATTTAACATGTATTTTTAAACCTTAATTTACACACACACACTTTAACATATGATTATGGGTTGCAAAAGTAGTAGACTTTGTAGGGTATCTTATCACTTTCAGAAAATATAGCCGAAGAAGATAACCAGTCACTTTATAATGAGAATAACCATGTTAGAACACTTAGAGATCACATGATCCCACAAGAACAAGTGCACCATCCGGCATAGTTTCTCCCTCTAATACATCTTATTTTAATTTTAAGCCAAATATTATTCAACTTTTACCTTTTTTTAATGGCTTAGATTTGAAAAATTCATACTTGCATTTAAGGGAATTTGAGGAGATCTGTAACACCTATAATGACTCAACTTGTAGCATGAACACTATTAGATTAAATGTTTTTTTTTTCATTAAAAGATAAAGCTAAAACATGGCTATAAAATTTGAGAACTGGATCCATTAATGCTTGGGATGAAATGCAACAACAGTTTTTAAATAAGTTTTTTTCTTCTCATAGAACAAACTCTTTTAAAAGACAAATCATCACTTTCACTCAAAAACCAGGAGAAACATTTTACTAATGTTGGAATAGATATCAAGACTTGCTTAATATTTGTCCTTATCATGGTTTTGAAACATCGAGATTGGTTTCATATTTTTATGAAGGGTTAACACTTAGAGATAAGTAAATGGTTGAATTGATGTGAAATGGAACTTTTGAAGATAAAGAACCTGATGAAGCTTTGGAGTACTTAAACTTATTAGCTGAAAATGCTCTAAATTAGGACATTGTAGGTACTTATGAGACACAGAGTAATAGTCAACCTCATACATCTAATGGAGATATGTACAACCTTAAGGAAGATCATACCTCCAAGTCAAGTATGCATCTTTAGCTAGAAAAGTCAAGGCACTAGAATTAAAAAAGAGTGGTTAATTAAAATCTATTCAAGACATTGTGTGTCAAATTTATGAAACCAATGAACACTCAACCAATAACTATCAAACATTACCTTCTTTTAAGGAATGTCTCCATGAATAAGCCCATACTTTCAACAATTTCTAAAGGCTCAACCATAACCTATACTTACAAACATACAACCCTGGTTAGAAAAATCATCCAAATTTCAATTGGAAGAGTGAGAACAACAATGCACAAACTTCATAACCACCATTTCAAGCACATAATAATTTCCACCTCCTTATACTCCACCTCCTAGAAGAAATCTTGAGGAAACATTGCATACATTCATTGAAAAGCAAGAGACAATTTATTAGTACTTAAAAGTGCATTTTTATCAACGTTTTATATCATCATTTTGCACTTGAAGTATTAATAACTCCTTAACTAAAGCATGTTTTATAATAATATATCTAATAATATAAGATACCTTTAATTTGTGGTAAATGTTCATTTTAAATGCAGGCCTATCACATAAATGAAAGGATTGATTGATGAATTTAAGAACTGAAATTGAAAGGATAAAGAGATGGCCAAACTTAGAAAAGAGATGTTGGTGCAATCCAAACTGGAACATTGTTCGGTAATTGGGTCATATCTGGAGCTATAGATCTCAGATTTAGGTCTACTTTATATGGATGAAAAGGTAAGACATAGGCCTACAACTTTCATATAGAGCCCAAGATCTAAAAAGATCATTTTCAAGTCCAAATTATAGCAACAACAAAAAAACCCGAATATGTCTTCCAGCCCGAGCACTGTTCAGTATTTTGGCCATATCTGGAGTTCTAGAAGTCGAAATGAGCTGAATGTTTGACACAAGAAAGCCAAGACAATTTCCTACAACTTTCATGTTTTTGAGTGGCTTCAATTTTGACGTTAGAAATGACATTTTGGGCAGATAAGAGAAGATAAGGATTGTCACCAAGTCAAGAGTTGGCCACCCACTCATCAATTAGTCATCAAATCAAGAGTTCTCAATTTTGGCCTATAAAAGGAGGCATTTGCCATGCATTTAGGCATCTTGGTTTCTAGATCAAGATCATTCTCTTGCTTTCTCTATTTGTATTTTTTGTAATGTTTATGCTTTGCTTTCATTAATATCAAGTTTATGCATTTCATTTCCTTTCCTTTACTTAGTTAACTCTTATCTTATTTATGTTTTTATTTTGTTTATTTATTTTTCTTTCTTTCATTATGTCTAGTGATTAGTACTTAAAAGTGCATTTTTATCATGGTTTTATATCATCATTTTGCACTTGAAGTATCAATAACTCCTTAACTAAAATATGTTTTATAATAATGTATCTAATAATATAAGATACCTTTAATTTGTGGTAAATGTCTATTTTTAATGCAGGCCTATCACATAAATGAAAGGATTGATTGATGACTTGAAGAACTTAAATTGCAAGGATAGAGAGATGGCCAAACTTAGAAAAGAGATGTCGGTGCAATCCAAACCGGAACACTGTTCGGTAAATGGGTCATATCTGGAGTTATATATCTCAGATTTAGGTCCAATTTATATGGATGGAAAGGTAAGACATAGGCCTACAACTTTCATATGGAGCCCAAGATCTAAAAAGGCCATTATCAAGTCCAAATTGTAGCAACAACAAAGAAGCCCGAATCTGTCTTCCAGCCCGAGCATTGTTCGGTATTTTGGCCATATCTGGAGTTCTAGAAGTCCAAATGAGCTGAATTGTTTACCCAAGAAAGCTGAGACAATTGCCTACAACTTTCATGTTTGCAACTAGATCCAGTTTTGACGTTATCAATGACGTTTTGGGCAGACAAGAGAAGATAAGGATTGTCACCAAGTCAAAAGTTGGCCACCCACTTATCAATTAGTCATCAAATCAATAGTTCCCAATTTTGGCCTATAAAAGGAGGCATTTGCCATGCATTTAGGCATCTTGGTTTCCAGATCAAGATCATGCTCTTCCTTTCTCTCTTTGTATTTTTTGTAATGTTTATGCTTTGCTTTCATTAATATTAAGTTTATGCCTTTCATTTCCTTTCCTTTACTTAGTTAACTTTTATGTTCTTATTTTGTTTATTTGTTTTTCTTTCATTCATTATGTCTAGCTAAGTTAATTATGTCAAGGTGAAAAGGTTACACTAATGGTGGAAGAATAAGTATAGTGTAAACTTAATATGGACCTTAATGTTTGATACTAACATGTTTTATATTTGTTATCTTGTTCACTCTTTAATACTTTGCTTGTTAAATGACTAATCTTGATTTATGTTGTATAACACTTGGTACAACAAATGCTTGGCACTTTCATAGCCCATAATGTATGGTATAACCGACACCTGAGCTATGAAAGGAACTTGATTTGTTGTTAACATAAGTTATAATCATGAATGCTTGACGAGATTTACAAGTATTAGCATTAATCGAATAAGATGACTAATGTAATCATGTTAACAATATATAATCTGATTGGAACCTCCTTTGTGTGTGGTTTCCAATTCAATAATAAGAGTTTATACTATACTTGTTTGATATACCATTAGTGGAACCTCTAACCTTGACATTTGTTATTATTATTGTTTAATCCTTACATTAATATTCCATCTCCAAGTTCTCATCATCATCTTCTTCCTTAATCCTTACATTAATATTTCATCTCTAAGTTCTCATCATCATCATCTTCTTCTTCTTCTCTTTCTTTATTATTATTATTATTATTATTATTATTATTATTATTATTATTACTATTTTTGTTGTTTTATAATTGTTGTTTATAATTTGTACAATTAACCTCCCTGTGGTTCGACCCCGGTCTTGCCGGGTTATTTATTACTTCGACACTCCTGCACTTGGGAGAAGACATCAACCTTTTAGTCGTGTCATCTAGCTAAGTTTATTATGTGAAGGTGAGAAGGTTACACTAATGGTGTAAGAATAAGTATAGTGTAAACTTAATATGGACTTTAATGTTTGATACTAACATGTTTTATATTTGTTATCTTGTTCACTCTTTAATACTTTACTTGTTAAATGACTAATCTTGATTTATGTTGTATAACACTTGGTACAACAAATGCTTGGCACTTTCATAGCCCATAATGTATGGTATAACCGACACCTGAGCTATGAAAGGAACTTGATTTGTTGTTAACATCAGTTATAATCATGAATGCTTGACGAGATTTACAAGTATTAGCATTTATCGAATAAGATGACTAATGTAATCATGTTAACAATCTATAATCTGATTAAAACCTCCTTTGTGTGTGGTTTCTAATTGGATAATAAGAGTTTATATTATACTTGTTTGACATACCATTAGTGGAACCTCTAACCTTAATATTTGTTATTATCATTGTTTAATCTTTACATTAATATTACATTTCAAAGTTCTCATCATCTTCTTCTTCTTCTTCTTTTTCTTTATTACTACTACTACTACCTACTACTACTACTACTACTACTACTAGTATTATTATTATTATTATTATTATTATAAAACATGCTTTAGTTAAGGAGTTATTGATACTTCAAGTGCAAAATGATGATATAAAACCTTGATAAAAATGCACTTTTAAGTACTAATCACAAACCTATCATATAAATAAAAGGATTGATTGATGAGTTTAAGAACTAAAATTGAAGGATAAAAAGATGTCAAACTTAGAAAAGAGATGTTGATGTAGTCCAAACCGAAGCATTATTCAGTAATTGGGTCAGATATAAAGTTGTAGATCTCGAATTTATGTCTACTTTATATGGATGGAAAGGTAAGACATTGGCCTACAACTTTCATATTGTAGCAACAATAAAGAAGTCTGAATCTGTCCTCTAGCCAGAACACTATTCAGTGTTTAGCCCATATCTAAAGTTCTAGAAGTCCAAATGACCTCCATTTTTTTTCCTGAAAAGCTGAAATAATTTCCTACACCTTTCATGTTTCAAGTGGTTCCGATTCTGCGTTATCAATGATGTTTTGGGCAGACAAGAGAAGATAAGGATTGTCACCAAGTCAAGATTTGGCTACTCATTCATCAATTAGTCATCAAATCAATAGTTCCTAATTTTGGCCTATAAAAGAAGGCATTTTCCATGCATTTAGGCATCTTGGTTTTCAAATCAAGATCATGATTTTGCTTTCTCTCTTTGTGTTGCTTATGTTTTTCTTTCATTAATATCAAGTTTATGCCTTTCATTTCCTTTCCTTTCCTTTACTTAGTTAACTTTTATCTTATTTTGTTTATTTATTTTTCTTTTTTTCATTATGTTTAGGTAAGTTTATTATGTCAAGGTGAAAAGGTTATATTAATGGTGTAAGAATAAGTATAGTATAAACTTAACATGGACTTTAATGTTTGATACTAACATGTTTTATATTTGTTATCTTGTTCACTCTTTAATACTTTGCTTGTCAAATGTTATCTTGTTCACTCTTTAATACTTTACTTATTAAATGACTAATCTAGTTTATGTTGTATAACAGTTGGTGACACGATCATAAGATTGATGTCTTCTCCCAAGTGCAGGAGTGTCGAAGTAATAAATAACCCGGCAAGACCAAGATCAAATCACAGAGAGATTAATTGTATAAATTATAAATAACAATAATACAATAACAACAACAACAATAACAATAGTAACAATAATAATAATAATAATAATAATAATAGTAGCAGTAGGAAAGAAGAAGTTGATGAGAACTTTGAGATGAAAGATTAATATAAGGATTAAACAATGATAACAATAAATGTCAAGGTTAGAGGATACACTAATGGTATGTCAAGCAAGTATAGTATAAACTCTTATTATTCAATTAGAAACCACACATAAAGGAGGTTCCAATCATATTATAAATCATTAACATGATTACATTAGTCATCTTATTCGATTAATGCTAATAGTTGTAAATCTCCTCAAGCATTCATGATTATAACTTATGTTAACAACAAATCAAGTTTCTTTCATAACTCAGGTGTCAGTTATACCATACAATATAGGCTAGGAAAGTGTCAAACATTTGTTGTGCCAAGTGTTATACAACATAAATCTAGATTAGTCATTCAACAAGTGTCGCACCCTCGCGAGCAGAGTGCGGCGTCGCGACGATCCATCGATTGATTTCAGGGTCTTTTAGTTTTATTATTTTGTGTAAAAAGGAGTCGCCACCTAGTATTATGGTCACTAGAAAACCTAACTGGTCTTTCAGAGATTCTAAGGCAAGGGACTGGTTGCGTAAAGGGAAGGTGTTAGTACCCCTAGTATGCCCTACCTAAGGTAAGTTGCTTGGTGTTTGGTTTGTCTTATAATTGTTATGGTGTTGGTGTTTTCTAATCCCATCAGTTTTTTCTCGATTTGATTCTAACTAAATTTATTAAGAAAGAAATTCAAGGAGATTCAATGTGCTTTATAAGCTCATTTTTCCCTTGGTATTTCAAGAGTTTGCAACTCGTAAATCGCTAGGAGAAGGGATAAAAATTTAGAAATCTAGAGTGCTTTAAGAATCTATTTTTTTTTGTCTTAGTGTTTTATACTCTTAGGGCTCGTAAACCGTGGAGTTAAAAAAAAAATGTCCTCGATTATAATCAAGGCTTCTTTCAAGGATGTGTGTGGATTTATTATTTCTAGAAAATTATTTTGGATATTTACCACTCTAGGTTTCTTTATCCAAATATTAACAGTGAATAATAACAAATTATTCCCAACAATATTTTGGATATTCGTCCTTTAAGGATTTCTTTATCCAAACATTAGTGGTGAATAATAGATGAATTTTCCCCGAAATAAGATTTTTATATTTTTTGGAATATTGGCCAACACCCTTTGAAATTTTACAAACATGTTGTAAAATCCACAAATGCAAGAAAATAATTTTTATGTTTAAGAAATCCATGCGAAAACACATTTTCAAAACTTCCAATATTTTTTTCTTATAAAAAAAATTCAAAAAAACATGTTAGGATATTGGCCGTATGCAACACACAAGAAAACAAATTTTTGATATATATGTATGTTTGCCGCATTTGCGTCGAAAACCGGGTATTCTAAATATGAGATTGATATATATATATATTTTTTACAACATAAAAAATATTCAGACTTTAAAATAAATATTTCAAAAAATAAATCTTTTTCTCTTTTTTTTTTTTTAAAAAAAAGTAAGTAAATCCGGCTAGGTTACTTGCCCATGCAAGTGATCCGGCCGGACACAAAATAATGGGGGAGGGTTGCAGGCAAAGTTCAAAAAAAGCTGAAGAGACTGTTCAAGTGAATTAATTCACTTGAACAGTGCAAACACAACGAAAAAAAAAAAAAACAAAGCATGTAACAGGTAAGGAGAAAGCAGACCTGGAGACGAAAAAACTGCAATGGCGTTGCTCGGTCTGCATTCGTCCCTCTTCTTCTGTTCTATGTTGCATCTACTTCTAGCCTCTTTCTTTACTTTGCGTCTCCGACACTCTCCATTGATTCCTGCACTTTCTTTTCCCGTATCTGCAGATTTTACTTGCAAAAAAAAAAATAGAGAAAATCTTGTTTTTCTTGTCTTTCTTTTGCTGTCCCTCTCCGTTCCTCTCTTCCTCCTCTAAACTTGTCTAGAACAAACATTAATCATATCAAAAAGGGACCGATCCTGCCAAACCATATATAAAATTTGTTCAATGCAGGAAAGGCATGTTCAACGCTTCTTAGAGACACCAACAGTCTTTCCACGACAGCCAGTAGTCTTTGTGTGCTGCCTCCTGACACGAAGACCCCAGTAGTGCCTCAGACCACGGTGGTTCCTGATCTTCTTCAAACGCTCCAAATCATCTCTCAACTTCATGTCCAGTGCATTTGACACGACCTGAGAATACTTCCCGTCTTTGTAATCCTTCTGCCTTCGAAAATTCAGCATTGGTTCTTCTCATCCAGGGTGAGAAACATTCTTGCAGCATTACTGATGCGGCTCAGGGATGCCGTGTTCTCGAGAGAGCAGAGTGAGCGGAGACCAGCAAGGGTAAAAGGTCTATATTGATGACAGGGAGAGGGAACAGTGTGCGGCCAAAGAGAGAGACTCTGTTTTCTTTTTAAAATTAGGGGGTGGCTGCTTTGTTTTTAAAAAGATGAGAAGGGGGAGAGCTACGGCTTCTTTGCTAGAGAGGATAGGTTAGTTTTTCTTTGTGTTTTCCCTCTTTTCTGAAAAATGCCCCTCCTCTTCAGTATTTTTCCTCCTACCTTTAAGTCAGCATCCGAGGCTTCTATATAGCCCATACATGGCTTTATTTAGAAAACAAATATTACATTAACACTAGGGTGTAATATCGGGTGAGCAGAAATAGGAAACCAGAAAATTTGATTATGATTTTGTGATCAGTAGTGATTTGTTTCCTAGTTAGAGGATGGTGCGGTTCTTTTCTTTCCTTCCATAGAGCCAACTGCTCTATTTGAAATGAGGCAATAAAAACATAGTTTTCAGCTCCAATAATCAGACGTGATGAGAAAGGAAAACAGCAGAGAAAAAGCGAAAGAAATCAAATGGAGGGTGCAGCTGTAAAGTCTTATTTTCCTTATTCGGTGTGGTAAAAATCCTTCCATTTATGATGATCCAGCCCCCCTCTCCAGCTTTCCATATTCTTGTTCAATTAAATCCCTCATTTTAACACCTTTTGATTCAGTAATTGATCCAGAAAAAATCCTTCGAATCAGTCCCGCAAACTTGGGCTATATCCTTCCCGTGGCAAAACTTTCTGTCGTCACGTTAAATATTTAAATAGAAATATCTTGAGCTTTTGATATTGAAATCAAGTGACTCAAAAGCCGAAATTCATCTACACGTCTAGGACTAAAACTTTGATGAAGAAATCGAAGTGAGATAAAATCTTTTTACAGAACAGAAACTAGCAGTAATCTAGTTGGTGAAAAGGGATTTTCGGGTCTAACTCAAAAACTGACGAATGCTGAGAATCCTGGCATGACTAAGAGTATGAACTAAAAACAAAAATCACAAAAACTAAGCCAAAAATAGGAAAAAAAAATTTAGTGCGGACTCGGGTCAATATCCTTCTCGCGGCAGAATTCTCTACCTTGATGTTAGATATTCAAACAGGAATATCTTGAGCTTCTGATATCGAAATCAAGAGATTCAAAAGCCCAAAATCATCTATGCATCTAGGACTTTGATGAAGGAATTGAAGTGAGAAAAAATCATTTTATAGAACAGAAACTAGCAGTAATCTAGTTGGTCAAAAGGAATTTCCAAGTCTAACTCAAAAATTGACGAATGCCGGGAATCCTGACATGACTGAGAGTATGAACTAAGAAAAAAAATCATAAAAACAAAGCTAAAAATATAAATTTTTTAGTGCAGACTCAGGTCAATATCCTTCTCGCGGCAGAATTCTCTACCTTCATGTTAGATATTCAAACAGGAATATCTTGAGCTTCTGATATCGAAATCAAGCAATTCAAAAGCCCAAAATCATCTACGCGTCTAGGACTACAACTTTGATGAAGGAGTCGAAGTGAGATAAAATTATTTTAGAGAACAGAATCTGGCAGTAATCTAGTTGGTCAAAAAAGTTCTTAATCTGACAATGCTAAAGCATCTAAATCTGACTGAGAATCTGCCCTAAGAACAATGATCCCTAGGACCTAATAAAGGTATAGGTCAATTTTTGAACATGTCCTGAGTGACAGAATATAGCTAGGATGGTCAGATATCGTACGAAACCAAGTCAGAATCAGAGCCTAAGTTGGAACAAAAGAAAAAAAAAGTTGATAGTAGTAGAACCCCTTTTTTCATTTTTGTCAATTTTCTAGCAAACATGAGATACACCCACACTTGGTTCAAAATGGGTATACACCATCTCTAGCACGTGGGGTCCAAAATTTAGTAACAACAATAAGGAAAGTATTAAAGAGTGAACAAGATAACAAATACAAAACATGTTAGTATCAAACATTAAAGTCCATGTTAAGTTTACATTATACTTATTCTTACACCATTAGTGTAACCTTTTCACCTTGACATAATAAACTTAGCTAAACATAATGAAAGAAAGAAAAATAATAAACAAAATAAAAATATAAATAAGATAAAAGTTAACTAAGTAAAGGAAAAGAATTAAAAGGCATAAACTTGATATTAATGAAAGAAAACTTAAGCATTACAAAAATAGAAAGAGAGAAAGCTAGAGCATGATCTTGATTTGGAAACCAAGATGCCTAAATGCATGGCAAATGCCTCCTTTTATAGGCCAAAAGTGGGAACTATTGATTTGATGACTAATTGATGAGCAGGTGGCTAACTCTTGACTTAATAACAATTCTTATCTTCTTTTGTCTACGCAAAACATCATTGATAATATCGAACTGGAGGTTGTAGGAAATTATTTCAGCTTTCCAAAAAGAAAATGGACTTTACTTGGACTTCTAGAACTCCAGATATGGGTCAAACACTAAACAGTGCTTGAGCTGAAGGACATATTCAGACTTCTTTGTTGTTGCTATAATTTAGACTTGAAAATGGTCTTTTTAAATTTGGGCTCCATATGAGAGTTGTAGGCTTATGTGTTACCTTTCCATCCAAATAAAGTAGACCTAAATTCGAGATCTACAGCTCTAGATATGACCCAATTACCAAACAGTGTTCTGGTTTGAACTGCACCGACATCTATTTTCTAAGTTTGGCCATCTTTTTGTGCTTTCAATTTCAATTTTTAAATTCATTAATCAATCCTTTTATTTATGTGATAGGTCTACATTTAAAATGAACATTTACCATAAATTAAAGGTATCTTATATTATTAGATATATTATTATAAAACATGTTTTAGTTAAGGAGTTATTGATACTTCAAGGGCAAAATGATGATATAAAACCTTGATAAAAATACACTTTTAAGTATTAATCACTTGGTACAACAAATGCTTCGCACTTTCATAGCCCACACTGTATGGTATAACCAACACCTGAGTTATGAAAGGAACTTGATTTGTTATTAACATAAGTTATAATCATGAATGCCTGACGAGATTTATAAGTATTAGCATTAATCAAATAAGATAACTAACATAATCATGTTAACAATTTATAATCTGATTGGAACCTCCTTTGTGTGTAGTTTCCAATTGAATAATAAGAGTTTATACTATACTTGTTTAACATACCATTAGTGGATCCTCTAACCTTGACATTTGTTGTTATTATTATTTAATCCTTACGTTAATCTTCCATCTCAAAGTTCTCATCAACTTCTTCTTCTTCTTCTTTTTTCTTCTTCTATTATTATTAGTAGTAGTATTCTACTACTACTACTACTAGTATTATTATTATTATTACTATTATAAGTAGTATTATTAGTATTATTATTGTTGTTGTTATATTATTGTTGTTTATAATTTATACAATTAACCTTCTTGTGGTTCAACCATAGTCTTCGAGTTATTTATTACTTCGACACTTCTGCACTTGGGAGAAGATATCAATCTTTTGGTCGTGTCATGATGCTAGTGATTATGTTGTAGGTGCTGTTTTGAGATTAAAAAAAAGATAAGAAACCTTATGTGATTTACTATGCAAGTAAAACTTTAAATAGTGCTCAAATGAATTACACCACCACTAAAAAAGAATTACTTGTAGTAGTATTTGTATGTGAAAAATTTAGGTCTTATCTTATTGGCTCACCTGTTATTGTTTGTAGTGATCATACAACATTAAAATATCTTCTTTCTAAGAAAGATTCTAAGGCTAGATTGGTGCGATGGATTTTGTTACTTCAAGAATTTGATATCACAATCAAAGACAAGAAAGGCACCAAACATGCTGTCGCATATCATTTGTCAAGATTGATAATAGATTCAAAAATTGATATCACACCAATTGATGACTACTTTCCAGATGAATCTTTACTTTCTGTCTCTACAATGCCTTGGTTTGCTAATATTATTAATTTTCTTATTTCAGGACAATTGCCAGCTTACTAGAGTACCCAAGATAAAAGAAAGTTCTTGAACAAAGTGTAGAACTTTTATTAGATGACCCTTATTTATTCAAATATTGTCCTGATCAAATATTTTGAAGATGCATTCCTGACAATGAGGTAAATGGTGTTATTAAATTTTATCATTTTGAGGTATGTGGGGGACCATTTCTCATTAAGAATGACAACCGAAAAAATCTTATAATGTGGATTTTACTAGTCCATCATGTTCAAAGACTCATATGCATTCTGAGTGGATTTTACTGGTCCACCATGTTCAAGTACTCACATATATTTTACAACACTTATGAAAATTTTCAAAAGTTGGGATCTATTTCAAAACATCATATGATGCCTTTAAATTCTATTTTTGTCATTGAGATCTTTGACTATTAGGGTATAGATTTCATAGGTCCATTTCCTCCATCATTTGATTTCTTGTACATATTAGTCACAATAGATTGTGTTTCAAAATGGATATAGGCAATTCCAAATCAAAAAAATGATCACAAAACAACGATAAAGTTTTTGAAAGAAAATATTTTGAGTTGATTTGGAATCTCTCGAGCCATGATAAGTGATGATGGAACACATTTCTGCAACAAACCATTTGAGTCTTTAATGAAGAAATATGGAATCACACACAAAGTTGCCACCCCTTATCACCCTCAGACAAATGGATAAGTAGAGCTTGCTAATAGGGAGATCAAACAGATCTTGGAGAAAACAGTGAACCCTAATAGGAAAGACTAGTCTTTAAGACTTAATGATGCATTTTAGGCTTATTGAACTGCTTATAAAACATCATTGGGTATGTTATCTTATAGACTAGTCTATGAAAAACCTTGTCACTTACTTGTGGAACATGAACATAAAGTTTATTGGGCTATTAAAACTTTCAATTCAAATCTTGATGATGCTAGTAAACTGCAAAAATTACAAATAAATAAGCTTGAGGAAATAAGAAATGATGCATATAAAAATTCAAGAATTCATAAAGCAGGAATCAAAGAGTTTCATGACAAGAAAATATTGAGAAAAACATTCAATGTTGGTCAAAAAGTCTTGCTTTATAATTCTCGACTCCATTTATTTCCTGAAAAAATAAGATCAAGATGGAGCGGTCCTTTTATTGTGAAACATGTGTATCTATATGGGGCCTATGATATCAAGAATCCAAAGAATGTCAATGTTTTCAAGGTAAATGGACATCGTTTAAAAGTTTACTTTGATAATTTTTCAGTTGAAAATGACTCTATTGAATTAGGTGATCCTGTATATAAAGATTGATTTTTTTTCCTCACATTGTTTTTATATTTCTTTTGAGTGATTTTTGCTAGTTTCTCTCACCTCGGTCAAATGGCGGACAACGGTACTCCGTGACTTCAGTCGGTTCTTTAAGTTTCCCATAATAACTGATATCTGTGTATATATTTATGCAATTCTTTGAATCTCTTTTCCAATTCTTATTTGAAAATAGACACCACTTTTGAAAAATTAAAAAAGTATTTTCTTGCTATGCCTTAGAATGTGATTACAAAAATTTACTGTGTTAGATGGTGCAAGATTGAGGTTGTTAATGAACCATGGAATTCCTAAACATATTTGATGGCTGATTGAAGCAAATGTCTGATTGTTAGGTGAGTCTTCCAATTCTTTGATTTCATACATGCCTAGAACAGGTAAAAGCACTTTTGTAAAGAAATGTCGTGTAAAACGATTGAAAGTCTATCATCGATGTGCTAGTTGGACTTGTAAAGCACAATGTCGTTCTTTAGGAATGGTATCTATATACCGTGAAGATAAAATATAATTCATTAAGGATGGTCTGAGTAAGGAGTTTTTAGATAATCTTCTATTAATTCTTGAGACGCATCCTAGTGGAGATGTGCATCGTGCAATTCATGATTTATGGTCCTATTTTCATAAACAATATGATTAACTTAGTCTTGGAAATCTAACTAAAAAAAACCATGTTTGTTAGATTTTAGAAAACTGGATGGGAAACTTATCCCCGACCCATAGAGAGCATTTAAGTCATTCTTAGATGTAAAACCAAGGGAAGATATGAGCCACAATCATAGTTATGATTTTAGTCTTAGTTTTTAAAAATTTATGTCTTTTAGTTTTATTAATACAACATAATATTTGTGTTTTGTTGTTTCTTATATTTGTTTAAGTGTGTTTCAGGTTTGTTAGTAGTCGTTGTTTTAGGTGATGTCTTTTATACTTTATTTTTCTACTTTAAGACATTGAGGACAATGTTTCATTTTGGTTGGAGGGAGAGGGTAGTAGTTGATAAAAAATTCTTAACAAGGTCTATCATAATACTTCTTGAAATATTTAGGTTTACAAACTCTCGCATTGTTATCACTTAATTCTGCTCATATACTCATTTAACATGTATTCTTAAACCTTAATTTTCACATACACACTTTAACATATTATTGTGGGTTGCACATTGGATTATTATATTATTTATTTTCTTTTATTAAAGGTAACAACTAAAAGAAAGGGATAGTATATAATTTGAAAAAAAAAGAATGCAAAAAAACAAAAAAAAAAGAGCAAAAACAAAATGATTATAATAAAAATGTCAATATGTTTGGTTTTGTAGCCTCCCTAACCTAAGCAATTAAGTTTGAATGGGTGTTTTAACACCTAATACCCTAAAGTCAACTCACTTGGGAGCTATGAGCCCAATGCTTGTTACATGGATTGAGGAGAAAAGCTTAAGGGAATCAAAGATTGCAATATATACGTATCAATATCTGCAACTCGAGTTACTAAGCTTGTATGGGTGTCTCAACACCTAATGCCCTAAAACCAACTAGTCTAGGAGTTATTAGCTAAACTCGTTACATGGGTTAAAGATGCATTGTGTTTACTGTTAAATGTATATATATTAAAAAAATAAGAAAAAAAAGAGAAAAAAAATCTCAATCCAAAGAAGTTAACCTTAAATATTAGAACAAAAATTTTGTTTTCTTCCAAGAAAAGCCTTATAACTATGTGTTGATATATTGAGCATAAAAGAATAATGAATACTTGCTTTGTGGAATTTGCAATAGGGACTAGTAAGCTGGTTGAGGGGCGTGATTAGTACTTAAAAGTATATTTTTATCAAGGTTTTATATTATCATTTTGTACTTGAAATATCAATAACTCCTTAACTAAAATATGTTTTATAGTAACATATCTAATAATATACGATACCTTTAATTTATGGTACATGTTTAATTTGAAACCAGACCTCCACATGAAAGTTGTGGGCCTATATCTTACCTTTCCATCCATATAAAGTAAACCTAAATCCGAGATCAACAGCTCCAGATATGACCCAATTACCGAACAGTGTTCCGGTTTAGACTGTACCAGCATCTATTTTCTAAGTTTGACCATTTCTTTGTCCTTTCAATTTCAATTCTTAAACTCATCAATCAATCCTTTTATTTATGTGATAGGCCTGCATTTAAAATGAACATTTATTATAAATTAAAGGTATCTTATATTATTAGATATGTTACTATAAAACATGATTTAGTTAAGGAGTTATTGATACTTCAAGTGCAAAATGATAATATAAAACCTTAATAAAAATGCACTTTTAAGTACTAATCAATGCGCATGCTCTCTATTAATTCCTAGCAGTCACGTCTTAATGCTCCATAAGTTATCCACTTTTATCCAAGGAAAATATATTTTAGCTCATTGATTTTTAGCATGGGACAATATCTATGAAAGTCAATTCGATATTTGTCTTCATACTCATCATAGCCACTTCATTGGCTATACACCTATCCATTCATATCTAGCCATCATGTTGAATTTAGGGTGTTTTGAACTTGGGCCCTTATTATGGTCCTCACACCTTTTCTAAAATGTCTTCACCTGTTGTCATGGGGTGGTTTGAATTTGGGCTCATATCGTGACCTTCATACCTTTTCTCTAAGGTGTCTTCGCCTTTATCATAGACGGTTGCATCCTTATTCATCTAAGATGCCTCAAAGTAGCTGCAAAATTCTTTACCAGTATGTGCACTATAGGAGATATTACTGCCATGGATTACATAGAAATAGAAATTTACGGTATACTTTTCGCAATCCTCCATCTCGATTTCTATTGGGGCTTCTGTGCCTTTTTGTTTGGCAGCTCCACCTACACCAACTCCTTTTGGTGTCTTCGCCTTTCATCATATGTAGTCGCACCCCTTTAATTAGGTGCATCTGTAACTACTCATCTTTCCATCCATGCATGCATTGGAAAGGTCTTCGCCTTTTATTTTTATTAAGAGCACAAGAGATTTCTTATTGTATAACCTTTACATGGTCGTTGCTCTATGCTTTATCTAGAAACACTTCGTTTCCTTGCACCTATTGTGTCATTACAATACCCCATTGGATTTTATGGATACTTTTGTATAATCTCTATGTGCCATCATGTAATTTTTGTTATCTAAATTTCTCTCTATTCCTTATGTTTGATGACACGACCAAAAGATTGTTATCTTCTCCCAAGTGCAGGAGTGTCGATGTAATAAATAACCTAGCAAGATCGAGGTCAAACCACAAGAAGTTTAATTGTATAAATTATAAATAACAATAACATAACAACAACAAAAATAATAATAGTATTAATAGTATTAATACTACTAATAATAGTAATAATAGTAGTAGTAGTATTAGTAGTAGTACTAATAATAATAATAATAATAATAATAATAAAGAAAAAGAAGAAGTTGATGAGAAGTTTGAGATGAAAGATTAACGTAAGGATTAAACAATGATAATAACAAATGTTAAGGTTAGAGAATCCACTAATGGTATGTCAAACAAGTATAGTATAAACTCTTATTATTCAATTGGAAACCACACACAAAGGAGGTTCCAATCAGATTATAGATTGTTAACATGATTCCATTAGTCATCTTATTCGATTAATGCTAGTACTTGTAAATCTTGTCAAGCATTCATGATTATAACTTATGTTAACAACAAATCAAATTCCTTTCATAGCTCAGGTGTCGGTTATACCATACAGTATGGGCTATGAAAGTGTCAAGCATTTGTTGTATCAAGTGTTATACAACATAAATCAATATTAGTCATTTAACAAGCAAAGTATTAAAGAGTGAACAAGATAACAAATATAAAACATGTTAGTATCAAACATTAAAGTCCATATTAAGTTTATACTATACTTATTCTTACACCATTAGTGTAACCTTTTTACCTTGACATAATAAACTTAACTAAACATAATGAAAGAAAGAAAAATAAATAAATAAAATAAGAACATAAATAAGATAAAAAGTTAACTAAGTAAAGGAAAGGAAATGAAAGGTATAAACAAGATATTAATGAAAATAAAACTTAAAAAAATACAAAGAGAGAAAGGAAGAGCATGATCTTGATCTAGAAACCAAGATGCCTAAATGCATGGCAAATGCCTCCTTTTATAGGCCAAAATTGGAAACTATTGATTTGATGACTAATTGATGAGTGCATAGCCAACTCTTGTCTTGGTGACAATCCTTATCTTCTCTTGTCTACCCAAAATGTCATTGATAATGTCAGAATTGAAACACTTGAAAACATGAAAGTTGTAGGAAATTGTCTTAGCTTTCCAGGAAAAAAAAATAGAGGTCATTTAGACTTTTAGAACTTCAAATATGAGCTCAACACTGAATAGTGTTTGAGTTGCAAGACAGATTCGAACTTTTTCATTATTGCTACAATTTGGACTTGAAAATGGTCTTATTAAATCTTGGGCTCATATGAAAGTTGTAGGCCTATGTCTTAGCTTTCCATCTATATAAAATAGACCTAAATCCAAGATCTACAACTCCAGATATGACCCAATTACCGAACAGTGTTCCTGTTTAGATTACACCAACATCTCTTTTCTAGGTTTGGCCATCTCTTTGTCCTTTTAATTTCAGTTCTTAAACTTATCAATCAATACTTTCATTTATGTGATAAGCCTGTATTTAAAATGAACATTTACCATAAATTAAAGGTATCTTATATTATTAGATATGTTAGTATAAAATATGCTTTAGTTAAAGAGTTATTGATACTTTAAATGCAAAATGATGATATAAAACCTTGATAAAAATGCACTTTTAAGTGCTAATCATTTGACAGCAACTCATCTTGTCACAACACCTATCCAAGTCAAAGTAGGGTGCCAATTTATCCTCTTTCTGTATTTCTCTTCCATTATCAGGGTTTTCATCAATTTTATTCTAGAGAAATCACAGTCACCGAATCTAACCTTTTCGGATAAATCATCACTCTATCAGATCTTTTATCATACAGAACCCAATTGTTCCTTTATGTCATCATCTTGCTAGTCTTCAACCATTTTATTACAAATTATTACATATACGAAAATAGTATCGTATGGATAATCCTTCAACTAAGCAAGTTCCTAGGAAAGATTATAAGGGTTACACCGGTCTTGCTTAAAACCCAATCTCCTAGCCAAAACTTCTAAGGTCATATCTATCCATCATACTATACTTCTGTTTATACAACTATTTACTAGCTTTGTCGTGGCTTTTCTTTACAACTGATCTGAAATATCTTGGTTTTATACCTAATTTCTCAACATCTAGCAAGATTACCAGTGCTTAGATTCGTCACGATTGGTATTCATCAATTTCTACTCTAAACGTCTAATTATCCACATGATTGGGTGTCCAAAGTGTCCCAATTTTATCTTCCCTCAAGGTAATTATAATTATCCCACTTTGTAATTCAACATATATAATTGGGCAAACATGTGCGACCTTTTCTTCTTAATCTCCATTGACCAATATGATGACCTTTAGATGCCTCTTCATCATATAATCTCTCATAATAATTCACCACTACCACTTTTGATCTCATTCTTAACAATCAGATCATACCATTGCATCTGGAACAATCAAATTAGTTGGAAACAAGTCTAAAATCATCCAAATCGCATTTCAAATGGCTAAGATTTGATCAAAACAATTCTGGTTTGAAGAACAACCTGGATTCAATCTCAAATCCGGTTGCACATAGGATCACCTACACTTGATCCTATCCCTTCGATCGCTGCTCTACTCAGCTCGAGGTTGATGACATAGATGGTGAGTTCCACTATGCTGAAATGTCAGTTGACTAGTCATTGACATGGCATGCTAACTATGCATATTGATGCTATAATTACATCATGTTGGCATCATCATCATCCAGATTAGTCACGTGGGTTGAGTCAACTAATATTCGGGTCATGTCAACCCATCTAGGCAAAGAATACACGTGAGGCACGTCGGCGCGTATGAGCAGCCTCTTTGTCAGCGCATGTGGACATGTACCGCATCAGAATTTTATGTCATTTTTACTAGGGTGCTCGTCTCTTCTCCTTTTCAAATTGGTATTGTCAAAACACCATTTTGATAACTTTTATTTTTGAGCAAAAATCAAATACCACTTTAAACTATATGCTCTGATACCAACTGTAGGGAATTTTGACCTGTGACGTTCTGATAGTTGCTCATTCGAAGCTAAGCATATTGACACAATATTTAAAGTGGTTCGATAAATTACCTATAATACGATGAAAAGATTAATGTCTTCTCCCAAGTGCAGGAACGTTGAAGTGATAAATAACCCGGCAAGACCGGGGTCAAATCACAGGGAGGTTAATTGTACAAATTATAAATAACAATAATACAACAACAATAACAACAACAACAATAACAACAACAACAATAATAATAGTAGCAACAATAATAATAACAACAATAATAGTAGTAATAGTAGTAGTAGTAAACAAAAAGAAAGAGAAGAAGAAGATGACAACTTGGAGATGGAATATTAATGTAAGGATTAAACGATGATAATAACAAATATCAATGTTAGAGGATCCACTAATGGTATGTCAAACAAGTATAGTATAAACTCTTATAATTCAATTGGAAACCACACATAAAGGAGGTTCCAATCAGATTATATATTGTTAACATGATTACATTAGTCATCGTATTCGATTAATGCTAATACTTGTAAATCTTGTCAAGCATTCATGATTATAACTTAGGTTAACAACAAATCAAGTTTCTTTCATAGCTTAGGTGTCGGTTATACCATACAGTATGAACTATGAAAGTGCCAAGCATTTGTTGTACCAAGTGTTATACAACATAAATCAAGATTAGTCATTTAACAAGCAAAGTATTAAAGAGTGAACAAGATAACAAATACAAAACATGTTAGTATCAAACATTAAAGTTCATGTTAAGTTTACACTATACTTATTCTTACACCATTAGTGTAACCTTTTCACCTTGACATAATAAACTTAGCTAAACATAATGAAAGAAAGAAAAATAAATAAACAAAATCAGAACATAAATAAGATAAGAGTTAACTAAGTAAAGGAAAGGAAATGAAAGGTATAAACAAGATATTAATGAAAATAAAACTTAAGCATTACAAAAATACAAAGAGAGCAAGCAAAAGCATGATCTTGATCTAGAGACCAAGATGACTAAATGCATGGCAAATGCCTCCTTTTATTGGCCAAAATTAAAAACTATTGATTTGATGACTAATTGATGAGTGGATGGCCAACTCTTGACTTGGTGACAATCCTTATCTTCTTTTGTCTACCTAAAACGTCATTGATAACATCAAAATTAAAGCCACTTGAAAACATGAAAGTTATAGGAAATTTTCTCATCTTTCTTGTGTAAAAACTTCAGATCATTTGAAATTCTAAAACTCCAAATATGGGCCAAACACTAAACAGTGCTCGAGTTGGAAGACAAATTCGGACTTCTTTGTTGTTGCTACAATTTGGACTTGAAAATGACCTTTTTAGATCTTAGGCTCCACATGAAAGTTGTAGGCCTATATCTTAGCTTTCCATCCATATAAAGTAGACCTAAATCTGAGATCTACAACTCCAGATATAACCCAATTACCAAATAGTGTTCTGGTTTGGATTGCACCGACATGTCTTTTCTAAGTTTGGCCATCTTTGTCCTTTCAATTTCAGTTCTTAAATTCATCAATCAATCCTTTCATTTATGTGATAGGCCTATATTTAAAATGAACATTTACCATAAATTAATGGTATCTTATATTATTAGATACGTTATTATAAAACATGCTTTAGTTAAGGAGTTATTGATACTTCGAGTGCAAAATAATGATATAAAACCTTGATAAAAATGCACTTTTAAGTACTAATCAATATACATCCATAGGAGAAGTCATTGTTATTATATAGGGAGAGAACAAGATTGTACAATAATGGCGTAGGAGAAATCATCCATTATACTCTACTCCCATCACTCATCTTCTCTTTTAGCAATGTTGCAATGACAACCATTATTTATTGCTTTAGCAGCTTCCTCTCTTCTATATTTCTCATATTTTTGGCTCTACACTCTCTCTCTCTTTGTACTACTCTCTTGGTGTCTATTTATAGGCAAGAATGACGTCATTAACTCCAGCTCATCTTTAACAATGGTAGCTATAAACTTTGTCATTTCAAATGGGCTACTGATTAGTACTTAAAAGTGCATTTTTATCATGGTTTTATATCATCATTTTGCACTTGAAGTATCAATAACTCCTTAACTAAAATATGTTTTATAATAATATATCTAATAATATAAGATACCTATAATTTATGGTAAATATCTATTTTTAATGCAGGCCTATCACATAAATGAAAGGATTGATTGATGACTTGAAGAACTTAAATTGCAAGGATAAAGAGATGGCCAAACTTAGAAAAGAGATGTCGGTGCAATCCAAACCGGAACACTGTTCGGTAATTGGGTCATATCTAGAGCTATATATCTCAGATTTAGGTCAAATTTATATGGATGGAAAGGTAAGACATAGGCCTACAACTTTCATATGGAGCCCAAGATCTAAAAAGGCCATTATCAAGTCCAAATTGTAGCAACAACAAAGAAGCCCGAATCTGTCTTCCAGCCCGAGCACTGTTCGGTATTTTGGCCATATCTGGAGTTCTAGAAGTCCAAATGAGCTGAAGTTTTTACACAAGAAAGCTGAGACAATTGCCTACAACTTTCATGTTTACAACTGGCTCCAATTTTGACGTTATCAATGACGTTTTGGGCAGACAAGAGAAGATAAGGATTGTCACCAAGTCAAAAGTTGGTCACCCACTTATCAATTAGTCATCAAATCAATAGTTCCCATTTTTGGCCTATAAAAGGAGGCATTTGCCATGCATTTAGGCATCTTGATTTCCAGATCAAGATCATGCTCTTCCTTTCTCTCTTTGTATTTTTTATGCTTTGTTTTCATTAATATTAAGTTTATGCCTTTCATTTCCTTTCCTTTACTTAGTTAACTTTTATGTTCTTATTTTGTTTATCTATTTTGCTTTCTTTCATTATGTCTAGCTAAGTTAATTATGTCAAGGTGAAAAGGTTACACTAATGGTGTAAGAATAAGTATAATGTAAACTTAATATGGACTTTAATGTTTGATACTAACATGTTTTATATTTGCTATCTTGTTCACTCTTTAATACTTTGCTTGTTAAATGACTAATCTTGATTTATGTTGTATAACACTTGGTACAACAAATGCTTGGCACTTTCATAGCCCATAATGTATGGTATAACCGACACCTGAGCTATGAAAGGAACTTGATTTGTTGTTAACATAAGTTATAATCATGAATGCTTGACGAGATTTACAAGTATTAGCATTAATTGAATAAGATGACTAATGTAATCATGTTAACAATATATAATCTGATTGGAACCTCCTTTGTGTGTGGTTTCCAATTCAATAATAAGAGTTTATACTATACTTGTTTGATATACCATTAGTGGAACCTCTAACCTTGACATTTGTTATTATCATTGTTTAATCGTTACATTAATATTCCATCTCAAAGTTCTCATCATCTTCTTCTTCTTCTCTTTCTTTATTATTATTATTATTACTACTACTACTACTACTACTACTACTACTACTACTACTACTACTACTACTACTACTACTACTACTACTACTACTACTACTACTACTACTACTACTACTACTACTACTACTACTACTACTACTACTACTACTACTACTACTACTACTACTACTACTACTACTACTACTACTACTACTACTA
>NW_011500239.1:213427-221195 GCF_000495115.2 Populus euphratica
TCTTTCTTATTATTATTATTACTACTACTACTACTATTACTACTATTACTATTTTTGTTATTATTATTATTATTGTTATTATTATTATTGTTATTATTATTATTGTTATTATTATTATTATTGTTGTTATTATTATTATTATTGTTATTATTATTATTATTGTTGTTATTATTATTATTGTTGTTGTTGTTGTTATTGTTGTTTTATAATTTTTTTTTATAATTTGTACAATTAACCTCCTTGTGGTTCGACCCCGGTCTTGCCGGGTTATTTATTACTTCGACACTCCTGCACTTGGGAGAAGACATCAATCTTTTAGTCGTGTCAGCTACTACATTTGTCAATGGACGATGCCATCCATTAATAGTTGTTGCAAATTAATGGCAACAAACCTAACATGATAAATCAAACCAACCTTTCTTCTCTAGTAGGTTTACGTTTCTAGTCATGGTATTCCTATCCTCTCTCCTCCACCAGCAAATAAAGGAATTTCTAGTCATGGTTTACATTTCTAGTTATGGCTACAAATAAATAAAAAAGAAATTTCTTTGTTCTGGAGTCTTGCAAATATTTTTCCTTTCTTATATTAGTAACAATTGTAATTTCTTATATTTATTCATGTGATTTCTTTTGTTTTGACAATAACATATCTTTTTTTTTTTATCAACAACATGGTTTACCCAAAAAATAATGGTAATTAAAAAACACTTGTAAAAAATTTAATAACTTTAAGTAAAGAGAAAAAATGTATTTTTTACTCACTTATACAAATAAATCTAAGGATAATAAGTCTTATAAATTATATATAAAAAATTATAATAAGATATAAAATATAGATATTTTATTTTTATTAAATATTAAAGAGAATAATTTGTTTTTAAATCTGTATATCGGGTTAATCTATAATTAATCATGTGATAATTGTTAACATATAATTACCTATAGGATAATTGTTAATAAAAAGCTCTAATGTTCTTGAAAACTATGATATAATTAGATAGTTGTTTAAATATTATATTAATAAATTTATTTAAAGATAAATTTTTTGTATTTTTTTAAATAAAGCTTAGGTTTGCTTAACAAGGTGAGGCTTTTTTTAATATAAAAAATGGATAGATGACATATTATTTACTTTAATTTTTTTAAAAGGGATGATTTATTATTTATGTAGATAAACAACATGTCATTTTCTAGTACAAATTCCAACCATCTTTGATTAATAAAAAGTCAAGGCTTGAGTTTTTAAACTACATATACGACAAAAATTATTTGATGGACATTATCGAATACATAGTCTTCATTTCTTTCGCATTTTAAAGGTTTTAACAAGTAAATATAATAAATAATCTCTTTAGCATATTACCTTACACGCTTTATTTGTTTATTTAATGATCCTATCAAATTCTCTATTATTATAATAATAGATCATAGTACTCATATCATATATGTAGTTGAACAACATTAAACATAAACGATTGTAATTAGACTTTCTTATATTTTTCACTAGATTTTAGAAACTTAGAAGCGCCAGGAAGTGTATATATTTTCTTACCAATATCATATTTATAAACGTCCATCATTGTCTTTAGAAATTATATATTTTTTAATTTTTTAAAATTTATTTTTGATATTATTATATTAAAATAATCTGAAAGTAAAAAAATTAAAATAAAATAAAATAATAATTAAAACACTTTAAAAATACAAAAAACAGAAGTCTCTTGATATTTTTGAATTGATTTTGATTTTGATTTAAAAATTATTTAAAATTATTTTTTAAGTTAAATTTTAATTCTAGTAAATAAATATCGAGCCAAGTCACGTTGATCCCACATGTAACATTTAAGAATTATTTTTTAAGTTAGATTTTAATTCTAGAAAATGAGATGGAGCCAAATAACGTTGATCCATCATGAAACACATGTAGTGGCAATGCCCATCTCTTTCAACGGTGTCAGAAACGTAACGCCATTATAAAAGACTTTTAATTAATCAAGTCAATATGGTACATGGATATGAATCATGTGTGAATACCCATCAAAAGTCATGTCTCTTCCTCTAATGTTTTTTTTTTTGTCCTAAATTTTGTTTCCGGCACGATTGCATTTTTTAAGCTAAATTTAAAGATAATTGCATCAAGTTTATTAATGAAAGATAAAATCAAAATAAAAAATTAAAATAGAAAAGACATCATCAAATCTCTCAAATCAATATCTTTTCAATTAAACTTTAGTATAAAAATTTAATTTTATTATTATTTAATTCTTAATTTAAAAGAAAAGAGAGATTACAAAAATCTGATAATAAAAAAAATCAGTATATTTTTTTATTTTAACTATTAAAATAATTTATCTTGGTGTTAGAAGGTTTTATTTTATGAAAAGAATTTTATTTAAATGTTTTTTTACCTTAAAATAACCTAAAAACCAGATCTAAACTTAGAAAGATTTTTGTATTTTGGGTTTTTAGATTTTGATTTTGTTTGTAAGACCATTTATGAACTTGTAAAAGTGTCAATGTTTTTTTAAGTGTTTTGGATAAAATGAGTAAAAAATAAATTTTTGAATCCAAAAAACATATATTTTATTTTTTTTCATTCATACCAATTACATTTTAAAAAAATAAAGCCCTTGGTGGACCTATAACAATTAACCTCTTTCTTCTTCTTTTTTTTTGTTAAAAAAAATTGTTCTTTAAAAAAAAATCATGTTTTCTTTAAAAAAAATTTAATAATTTTTTAATTTATATTTCAATTACTATCCATTCTTTTTTTTTAATTCTTGTATTTATTTTTTTTCTTATATAGTGATTGATCCTAGATAACTAAAACAATTAACAAATACAAGCATAAACTTTCACATTTAGTAAAAAAAATACATGCTGCTAGCATGAGCTTTGTGGTTCCTTTAATTGGCCTTTGATCGATGCTTCATGGAAGGCATCCTTTGAACATTTCAACGAATTTATGTCAAGTAGTTAATTAATTTAAATCATAGATAAATCTACATATTATTAAGTTATATTTAGCAGGATAAAGTAATGCAAAAAAGCTCTAAATTCTTTCACAAAGAGCATAGGCAAGGGTTAAATAAAAATGCAAAAGCCATAATGTTTAAAAGCAACAATGATAGACCAAACAAATTCATGTAGCCTAAATAACAGTTGTACAACAACATGTTTGCAAAAATTGTTGTACATATATATAATTTCCATCAATTTGCAATAGTAGACAAACATGTTTCATTTAATCACTATCATCTAAAACAAATTAGATAGTGATAACAGAGCAATAATACCTTTGTGTATGTCAATGGGAAGTCCATTATTTCTTGGCTTTTTTTTAATTATTATGAAGGATTGCAGTGTTCGTTTATATACATGTTTTGTGTGCTGCTAGGCTAAACAAAAAGCTTCTTTTTTTTTTTTTTTGTTTCAGGAGGGCACGCGGCGTGAAGTTCATGCTAAACCTAAATTGGCTGGTCAATGAGGATACATGTGCTTATATGTGCCTAGGTGATGTTAGCTGGAATTAGTGGGTTAGATTTTCTAGAATGAAGCAAGCAAACTAAAACCAACAAACAAAGAACACAAAGCAAAAAAAAAAAAAAAAAGGGAAAAATTCAAGCAAAACATTAAAAATAGAAATAAAAAATGATGGGATTTGCTAGGAATTAGAGAACCACATAAAAAATAAAAAAGAAAGAAGCATAACAAAACTTATTCCTTTTTTTAAAAAAAAAATAGCAAGTCCTAACAACTGGGCACTTAAAGCATAAAGAATAATGTAATATATGCATCATAAAAGTATAACATAAAAACAGTGAGATCAAGCATGCAAGGGGTTTTTTAGGTCGTTCCATAAAAGCATGACAGCCAGCAAAATATCAATAACAATCAGATCAATTAAGGCCATATAAGTAGAAAAAAATAGTCCTAAAAGCAACTTAATATAAGGATAATAAAATTGATTTTTTTTTTTTTGCTTGAAACCATCCACCAAGAACATTAACAACCATTGACCCCCCTCCCCAATAAATCTAACAATGTGGAAATCTCCCTTAAAATCAACTAGGAAATCTCAGAATATATGTTTTAATAATGAGAATCTTGTATTAGCTAAACTAGATCCCATATATTATTCATTTCTAGTTTAGTGTAGGATTCTTTATTGTGTAGTAAGTATTTTTTATTTTGATGGACTACAGGTTTACCACTCTTCTCCTATATATATTGTATTATACACTTTATTTATAATAAGATATGGAAAAACTTCTCTCAAGCTTCTTCATGGTATCAAAGCCTCTAGGTCCTCAACCATAAACACTGCTTTTCCAATCCATAACTATATACAACATGGCTGCAGCAAGACAAAGCACTATTTATGAAGTAGCATCATAGCCAGAAACAGCATCAGCTAAAAGTATCACATCCTATCATTGGTCACAAACTCAATAAGTATAACTATCTTTGATGGTTATCATTAGTCATGATGTTTATTTATAGGAAGGGCAAAGACAACTACCTTATAGAAGAAGTCATCATACTATAAAAGAATGATTCCAAGTTTCAAACATGGAAGACTGAGAATCACATGGTAATGTCATGGTTAATTATTCAATAACCAATGATATAGGAGAAAATTTTCTTCTATATGAAACAACAAAGGAAATCTAGGATACAGTAAGAGAAACTTATTCAAGTTTTGAAAATACATCAGAACTATTCAAGATTAAGACAACATTACATGATCTAAGCCAATGAGATCTTTTTGTAACTCAATACTTTAACACACTCTGTCGATATTAGCAACACTTAGACATGTTTGAAATTCATGTCTGGAAATGCCCTTAAGACATAACCTTCTGTAGAAGAATTTTAGAGAAGAAATGAACTTTCAAATTTCTTCTTGGTCTTAACAAAAATCTTGATGAAGCTAGAGGGAGAATAATGGGGATTAAGCCTCTTCCAAACCTCAGAGAACCATTCTCTAAAGTTAGGCATGAAGAAAGCAGAAAGAAAGTAATGATGAGATCTCAAAATTCAACCTTACCATTGGAAAGATCTGCCTTTACTACTCGATGATATCCAAACAACAATCATAATAGCCAATATAAAAGAGAAAAACCCTGGTGTGATCACTGCAATAAGTCAGGACATGTCAAAGAAACTTGTTGGAAGATTCATGGCAAACCTACTAATTAAAAGCCATTAAGATTAACAAATGACAAAGATAAATGTACCAATACTATTACTTTAGATGACAACCGAGATAAGAACACTAACCTTTTAACTGAGACAAGTTACTTCACTAAGAAACAACTTGAGATTTTACAGAAACTATTTAATCAAATTTCATTATCTCACTTAAGTATGCCAGTCTCTGGATATGGATTTTTAGCTTAAAAAGGTAAATTTTCAAAAGCCCTTACTATTAGTAAGAGATACTAGAGTCTATGAATCATAAACTTCGGAGCATTAGACCATATGATAGGAGATGCAACTTTTCTTAATGAATGAAATCACTGCAATAAGAATCCTACAATCCGTCTAGTTGATGGATCTTCATCCCAAGTAAAAGGAATAGGCCTAAACAGAATTTCAAGAGACATGATCTTAAATTCCATTTATGTTCCTAAACTAGAATGTAACCTCATCTCAATTTGTAAATTGACTCATGATCTAAATTGTGATGCTAAATTCTTTCCTAACTTGTGTATATTTCAGGATTTGGATACGAGCAAGAAGATTTGACAGTACTAAGATGTGCTCGGGCTCTATCTTCTCAATGGTTTCACTCTTTAAAAAGAACAAACTCAGAATGGAATCCTTGCACATTATAAGGGTTGGTCAATTTTAAATTTCTATGTTAATAAGGATAGTGATGTTATGTTATGATATTATCGTCTTAGTCATCCAAACTTCATATACTTAGCGAAATTAGTTCCTTATTTATTTACCAATAAAAATTCAGAGTATTTCAAATGTGAAGTATGTCAACTTTCCAAGCATACTCGTAGTAGCTATCCCATTATCCCATATAAATCATCATATTCTTTTTCCATGATCCATAATGATGTATGAGGTCCCTCATAAGTAAAAAAAAATAACTAGAACTTGTTAGTTTGTATCCTTTGTTAATGACCACAACAGATTAACATGACTATTTCTCATGAAAGAAAAATCTAAAGCTGACCAAATCTTTCAAAACTTCCACTCCATGATACAAACCCAATTCCCCACTATGATCAAGATCTTAAAAACTGATAATGCCAAAGAATATTTCAATTCTGAACTTAATACTTATTGTCTAAATTAAGGCATTTTTCACATCAGCTTTTGTGTTGATACTCCATAAGAAAATGAAATGGTAAAAAGGTAAAATAGACACTCGTTGGAAGTTGTTAGATCTCTCATATTCTCCACTCATGTTTCAAAACAATTCTAAGGGGAAGCTGAACTCATAGTCATATACTTCATCAACAGAATGCCTTTTAGAGTTTTAAAATTCAAAACTCATAGTTAAGTCATCTTCCAAGCCTTTCTACATACCAAAATACTCTCTTCATTAGATCCTAAAGGGTTTGGATGCTTAGTCTTTATCTATATCCATCCTCACCATCATAGCAAATTAGATCCTAAATCAATCAAGTGTATGTTTCTAGGATACTCTCCACATCAGAAAGGGTACAGATATTATTCTCCCATCAACAAAAAATTCTATACCTTAATGGATATGATATTTTTTGAACTTGAGCCTACTACCCTAAGTCTGATACATAATAGGAGAACATGCAAGGATATTAGAATTGAGATATAAATTCTGATAGACTTCATATAGGAGATATCCCACAAAGTTATTCTCCCATAACTACAGTCCTAGGTCCATCAATTCCAATTCAGTCCATCCAACCAGTCCTAGTTAAATCTCCTATACAAAGCAATCATGCACCAAAACAAATTAAGAATTTTGAGCTTGAACTTCTTACCTATACCAGGAGGAAAAAACCATAAGAGGATATAGAGCATGCAATACCTCTTATATTGGACCAAGACTCAGAACCAAGTCCAAAATCTGCTCAAATACACTAAAGTATGCAAATTTCAGATTATGAGAATACTGCTTCCTTTCCTGATAACTCAGACATTCCAATTACTTTAAGAAAATGTGTTAGATCATGCACAAGTCACCTCATCAGTAGATTTTTTGTATATGAAGGTTGTCACCATCTTACCATGTTTTTAATTCAACTCTTGACAATGTACAGGTTCCTAAGTTTATTGATTAGTACTTAAAAGTGCATTTTTATCAAGGTTTTATATAATCATTTTGCACTTGAAGTATCAATAACTCCTTAACTAAAGCATGTTTTATAATAACATATTTAATACCATAAGATACCTTTAATTTATGGTAAATTTTCATTTTAAATACAGGTTTATCACATAAATAAAATGATTGATTGATGAGTTTAAGAACTAAAATTCAAATGACAAAGAGATGGCCAAACCTAGACAAGAGATATTGGTGCAGTTCAAACTGGAACACTGTTCAATAATTGGGTCATATCTGAAGCTGCAAATCTCGGATTTAGGTCTACTTTATATGGATGGAAAGGTAAGACATAGGCCTAGAACTTTCATTGAGCTCAAGATTTAAAAAGGTCATTTTCAAATCTAAATTGTAGTTGATTAGTACTTAAAAGTGCATTTTTATTAAGGTTTTATATCATCATTTTGTACTTGAAGTATCAATAACTCCTTAACTAAA
>NW_011500239.1:222274-222449 GCF_000495115.2 Populus euphratica
TGCTGGATTATTTATTACTTCGACACTCCTGCACTTGGGAGAAGACATCAATCTTTTAGTCATGTCAGTAGCAACAATGAAGAAGTCCGAATCTATCCAGCAGCCCTAACACTGTTTAATTTTTTGCCTATATCTAGAGTTCTAAAAGTCTAAATGACCTTAATTTTTTTTCTGA
>NW_011500239.1:223019-242826 GCF_000495115.2 Populus euphratica
AATAATAACAATAATAATAATAGTAGTAGTAGTAGTAGTAATAGTAATAGTAATGATAAAGAGGAAGAAGAATAAGTTGATAAAAACTTTAAGATGGAACATTAATGTGAGGATTAAACAATGATAACAATAAATGTTAAGGTTAGAGGATCCATTAATGGTATGTCAAACAAGTATAGTATAAACTCTTATTATTCAATTGGAAACTACACATAAAAGAGATTTCAATCAGGTTATAAATTCTTAACATAAATACAAAGAGAGAAAGCAAAAACATGATCTTGCTTTTGGCTTATAAAAGGAGGCATTTGCCATGCATTTAGGCATCTTGGTTTTCAGATCATGTTCTTGTTCTCTTTCTTTATATTTTGTAATGCTTAAGTTTTGCTTTCAATAATTTCTTGTTTATGTTTCTCATTTCCTTTTGTTTACTTAGTTAACTTTTATCTTATTTATGTTATTATCTTGTTTATTTATGGTTCTCTCTTTTACTATGTTTAGTTAAGTTTATCATGTCAAGGTAAAAAGGTTACACTAATAGTATAAGAATAAGTATAGTATTAACTCGACATGGACCTTAATGTTTGATACTAACACGTTTTGTATTTGTTATCTTGTTCACTTTTAATACTTTTTTTTAATATTTAATCTATATTTGTATTGTGTAACACTTGGTATAATAAATACTTGGCACTTTCATGGCTCAACCGTATGGTATAACTAACACTTGTGCTATGAAAGAAACTTGATTTATTGATAACATAAGTTATAATCATGAATACCTGACAACATTTACAAGTATTAACATTATTCAAATAAGATAACTAATGTAATCATGTTAACAATTTATAATCCAATTGAAACCTCCTTTATGTGTGGCTTCCAATTGAGTAATAAAAAAAGTTTATACTATACTTGTTTGAAATATTATTAGTGGATCCTCTAACCTTGACAATTATTTTATCCTTATTTAATTCTTATATTAATCTTACATCTCAAAGTCCTCTTCAATTCATCATCATCATATCATCATTATTATTTATAATTTTTATAGTTAATCTCCTTGTGGTTCGATCCCAATCTTGCCGGATTATTTATTACTTCAACACTCCTGCACTTAGAAGAAGACATTGATCTTTTAGTCATGTCAACGAACAAAAAAAATCATGGCCAAACATCCAAAAGAATCTAGTTGCAAAAAACATATCAAAAAATCATATGAACATAATCACAAGGCATCAATTTTAGAAGGCCAGACCTAACCTGAACCCAAGTTGCTAATAGACATTTAACAAGCTTAGTATGCATTTTGTCAAACACCTTTGTAAGAAGGGGAACTGATATATATATATATATATATATATTGTTACATTAAGGTAACGAATATTAGCTAAGCCAAGTAAAGGATGAAAACAATGACAAAAGAAAACAAAAGGAAGAGGGAAAAGGAAAAGGATAGCAAAAAAAATCAAAAAATAAAATGAGTCAAGGGGACAAAAGGAAGTCACTTAAGGAATGAAACACAACTTCAACAAAGATGAATTAAGGGCTCAAGCAAGCATGAGCCTTTTGAAAAAGAAGGACCAAGCCTATCAAAACTTATAACATGGAAAAAGTAAATTTATGAGGAAAAGTAGAAAAAATAATGGAGTTTAAAAAATTCAAAAAAAAACATTAAAATTACAAATGAAAAGGAGTTAGGTCAGTTGAGAATTAAAAAGCTAATTCAAAGTTTTTAATAAATAAAACAAGGTAGAGAATATAATCAATCCCTATAGTAAAAAAGGTAGAAATAAAAAACTGATTGTTCTAAAGTATAAAACAATATAACATGCATATTTGAGTATTACAGAATTGAGATAATAGGTTCAGAAATGCAAGAAAGTGTTTTCATGGTTGATCATTGATTATATATATAAGTTATGACAACCAACCAAAACTAAACCACAAACAAATTGATTGAGGCTATTCAAGAACAAAGGAACAATCTAAGAGCCATTGAATATAAGGACAAAAGCAAACGAAATCATTTAACATGAAACATCCGCTTAGGATATTAGCAATAATTAAACCCCCTTCCTCAACTATCCAAGAAAAACAAACAACCGAACACAAAATAATAATTCATACTCCATTCAACAAATAAGAGATTAAATTAACATCAATATAATTAATTAGACAACTAAAAATCTTAACTGATAAAAAATACCTCTCAAGGTTTCTAAGGGCATAACATGAAGCCAAAGCTATCAACAATAAAACAAACACAAAAAAACATGACTAACTAAAGGGTAGCACAACCAGCAAAAATGAAACATATAATTAGGGAAGCAGTGATCACATGAAAGTAGGTTGAATGCCAGTAAGATGAAAAAAATAAGTGCAAAACAACAAAGAATCTACATAAACAAAATACCAACCAAGAAGCATAAATAACATTAATAGAATTCAAAGAAATAAAAAATTGAAAAAATTCAATATTTTTAGCAAATTGGCTCATAATCTTCTGAAAAACATCAATGCTCTACATCTTTTCAAGATGATAACATCAAAATTGCATCTCAACTTAATGTCACAATATAAAAAATCATATTAAAACCTAAAAAAAAAAGGAATTCAAAACCCAAAATGAACCATAACCAAAACCCATTAAAACAAAAACATGTAGCTTTATAACTAAAAAGGTAATTGACAAACATTCTTTTCTTTTTTATTCGACATACCAAGCTCCATCGTGGAAGAATCACCACTAGCACAACTACCTTTATCATCAGTGATGCAAGAAAAGCCTTTTCTTAGTCTCTCTATAGATCTGTTTTCTCCATCGTGGTTTCCTCCTCGTCCACACACTCTCCTACACTACATTGGAATTCTAAAAGAAAAATTCAAAATCATTAATACAAATATAAATTTAATTATAAACCTCTAATTTGAAAAAGAAAAAAATAAAAAATCACCACTGATTTTTGTATGCAAAAGCCTAGGTTTTCTGCCTCTAATTTTTCTTCTCTTTCCGTGCACATATAGAGGAAAGGAAAGGTTATTAAGAGTAGGGAAGATAGAAATCAAAAGGGGGATAAAGCTTTCTATCTCTGGTGAAAAAACTAAATGATAAATAAAAATAAATTTATCAAATATTGAGCCGTGATAAAAGAAGAAGAATAAAATTGATAAAAAAACCCAAAACACCCTCTTTAAATCACCAAGTCAACTATATATTCAAGGGAGTAATTGTCATTAATTATTATAATCCATAGTTAAGCATATACAGTCCACAATACACATCGAATCACTTTTAGTTTATTAGTTAAAACAAATATGTATGTGCATAGTGTTGTTTACAATACCATTCACAATGATTACACTTTATATCCTACAATGCACACAGTTCTTTTCTCATATAATTTATTTAATGGTTAATAATAATAATAATATTAATAATAATAAACAACCGAGCAAGCTCACTACAAAACTTATCATAGTTGTTGAACTTAGAAATATTTAATGATTGCTCATAATAACCCTAATTTATCAAATTAGAGGTTTTTATAATTTCAAAGAAAGATGAATAAAATAAAACCATGCTATTAATACTAGTACGAAGATATCAAGTATAAAAAATAAGGATTTTGCTTTTAATTTAATATTTTTATATAGGTGTGTCATGATTTTAAAGAGAAAGAGAAAGACAACAAAGTAATAAATTACATTTGAAAGAGAGAAAATATTTATGAAAAAAATATGCAAATTTACATTTATCATATATTAGTATAAAAATAATTTTTTGTCTAATTTAATTTTTTGTGTTAGCCATAAAGGCTAACTATAACTTTTTAAAACTTAGATTGAAAATGAAAAACATACTAAAGTATAGAAGATTTTTTTATAATTATCCTTAAAAGATGTTGAATTAAAACCACTTAATTGTGAAAAATATAAACAATTTTTAAGAGGTTGTTTAACTTTATAGTTGAAACTAAGATTCTATGCATTTTAAAAATATATTTGGCTCGAAAAAATATTAAATTAATTTTTTATTATTTCTTGGTAGTTTTGAGGTGTTGATATGAAAAATAAAAAAATAAATTAAAATTATATATATATATATATATATATATATATATATATATATATATATATATATATATATATATATATATATATATATATATATATATATTCAAACTAAAAATATTTTTAAAAAAGATATTCCACAGTATAATACCTAAATAAAGTTTAAAAAGCACATGGCTACACATATGGAACAATAAATAAAGTTTAGTTAGTTCACATGTCAATAGTCAGACTGATAGTTGAAATATCCGAGCAAAACATGAAGGGCCAACATTCACGCACGAAAAAGCAAAACATGAAGGGCCAATATTCATTGATTGATCGAAGATAATTGATTTTTCAAGGATCACATGCAGCAATAGATTCGTCCTTGAGTGCACAAAACCTCGACGGATTGGCTTTTAAGAAATTTGCTCATTTCTATTTTACATTTAATATTATTTTTTTATTTTTCTAAATATATTAAATTGATATAAAAAAATTTATCTTAGATCATTTAATAAAAACACTAAATCTCAATTAATTAGTATAAAAGCTATCGAATTTATTGTGGAATAAAAAACCCCAAGGGTACAAAATACAAATCCCCTTTTTTTCCCACAAGGAAGGCTACAAGCTATTTTATTGTATTTCTTTTTCGACAAGAGATAATTTTGTGGTGGGCGTGTACTGTTCTTCTACCAGGTGCTATTAAACTTGAACTTGTTTGGGGTTAATCTGGTAATTTAATAACTTATAATTTAATACAAGCTAGATTTTAAATTAAATTATATATAAGTTAATATAATTAAACATGATCAATTTGATAATTTAATACATAACCTAATTAACTTATTAAAATTTAATTTAATTTTTTAATTATTTTTTAAAAAAATTAAACAACACTATTTTAAAGAACACTTTTCATGAACTTCCATCAAAGGAAGAAGTTCATGAACCATTGAACAATTCTATATTAAAGAATATGTTTTTTACTGCAAGATGATCCTATTTATAGCAATGGAACACAAAAAACGAGAGGAAAATAATTGACTCCCTTCCATGAATGCCGTTTATGAAAGCTAAGCCCCTATACAAGAAACTGGATGGCAAGGCATCTACAAATGGTACACGTTGTGAGCAATTGAATTCTAATCATTAGATTGTTTATAAATAAATAATTCAATTCTTAATCCGATTATCTTAAGATATTCTATCATGATTTCACTTGCACATTATGCTAATCGATCATCTGCTATTTTCTGCATCTTGGATAGTAGAGCCTTAAAATTAGTAAATAAAAATAAAAATATTGATAAAAAAACTTTTTATTGGTACATTGAGGTAAACTTTTATCAATCAAAATAGTTCATTGTTATGTCTCTTGATAAACAACAATATAAATTTTTTTTTGATACATATCAATAAAATTACAATGAAAAAAAATACAAAAAGATATAATAATGTGTTATTTTTACATATTAAAATATCAATGAAATAAACTCATTTATAATATTTGTTCGTGACTCTATTGATAATATTTAAGTTATGACCTGATAAACAATCCCTCCTTCCCCTCTTTTCTTCTTCCTCCTCTATTTTCTCTGTAAAAAATAGTTGATCCTCTTCCTCTATTTTATCACAAATCAACCTCTCATTACTATAAATTTGGCCATCTCAACACTTAATCTGTCATCATCACTATTTTTATTTAATTTTTTAAAGATTCCCTATACCAAGAAAGAAAAATTAACCATTTTTTGTTTGAACTCGATTTTAAAATATTAATTCTTATTATATATTTTTGTAATATATATAATTTGTTTATGTGTTTGCTTATTTTGTAGATTTTTCACATAGAAATTTATTATGTGAATATGAGTTTTACATATCACCACTATTTTTATTTAATTTTTTTAAGATTCCCCGTATCAAGAAAGCAAAATTAACTATTTTTTGTTTGAACTCAATTTCAAAATATTAATTCTTATTGTATGTTTTTATAATATTTATAATTTGTTTATGTGTTTGCTTATTTTGTAGTTTTTTCACATAGAAATTTATTGTGTGAATATGAGTTTTTCATGTTGGGGTTTATTTGAGATTTTAAAAAATTATATTTTTTTGTAATTTAATGAAATTGATTTTGATTTTGTGACTTGTGTATTTTGTAATGAAATAAAAAAATATATTATTTAATGGGTATGTTCTATATTTTATCTCTTTTATTATTGAATTGAAAATTTGGTAAATGTGTATGAATTTGAATATGTAGATAATTGATAATGATTTAAGAGTACTATTAAAATAGATTTAATAATTTTGAGCTAACCAATGTTAGCTAATTTATTTAGTCTATATAATTAATGAATATATGTTGTCATCAATATTCTATATATGTTTGATATAGATAATGGACGATTGTTTATGGATATATCAAGATTCACATGATAAATTGCATAAGATAGATTATTATAATGAGGTTAATGGTTTTATTAGTTACGCACTATCTAATCAGAGAAATATTAATGGACGTGGTATTAGATATCTATGTAAAAGGTGTAAAAAATAGTTTATCAATCCAGATGTTGTAATGATACATCTTCTATAAAAAGAGTTCACGGAGTACTATTTATATTGGTTTGCACACAAAGAAATATATGTTCCTCTCGAAACTATGGTAAAAAAAAATGATTAGGTTAACTTATATTTCTAGGAACATGTATAGAGTTGTACATGACAATAATAATCCTTATAGAAATATCATTATGGATGTGATGAAAATGAATAAACGTTATGCAAGTAAATGTTCAATCATAGATGAAGAACCAAATGAAGATGCAACTAACTTTTTTTTATCTTTTGAAAGATTCTAACGAACCATTATAGGATGGGTACACAAATCATGGTAAATTATCAGTTGTTGCACAAGTGTTCACCATCAAGTCAGATTATGGGCTAAGTAAGGTTGATTATAACAAAATTATTGAATTGACAAGAAGTATTTTACTTAAAAGGAATAAAGGGCTTCTAAGTCTAGGATACTAGAAAATTAACATGTGTCCAAACTTCTACATGTTGTACTACCTTGAAAATACAACTTTGATTGAGTATAGATTATGTGAGCATGCTCATTATAAACCTAAAATTGCCAAATGAAGAAATCTTGTCACACATAACAAAACTTAGATAATTCGTAATCACTCCTAGACTACAAAGGTTATTCATATCTTCAAAAACTGCTGAGCATATGACATGACATCATTCATATGATATGATGGATGGAGTTATAGTGCACTCATCCAATGGTGAAGCCTAGAAACATTTTAATAGGGTGCATCCTTAATTTTTAATGAAATCAAGGAACATACGTCATAAGTTATGTATAAACAGATTCAATCTATTCAGGTCATTTACTGCTCCTTAATTTTGTTAGCTGGTGATACTCACAGTCTACAACTTGTCACATGAGATATGTGTGCGGCCATAATTCATGTTTCTATCTATGATCACAACCAATCCTAATAGTCCAAGTTAGAATATAAATGTTTGTCTTTGACTATTGACTTTGAGATGAGAACTTTGAGATGAAAGATCAATGTCAGGATTAAACAATGATAACAACAAATATCAAGGTTAAAAGATTCATTAATGGTATTTCAAACAAGTATAGTATAAACTCTTATTATTCAATTAGAAACCATACACAAAAGAGGTTCCAAGCAGATTATAAATTGTTAACATGATGACATTAGTTATCTTATTCGAATAATGCTAATACTTGTAAATATTGTCAGGTATTTATGATTATAACTTATGTTAACAACAAATCAAGTTCCTTTCATAGCATAAGTGTTGGTTACATCATACGGTTGAGCTATTAAAGTGTCAAGTATTTGTTGTACCAAGTGTTATACAATGTAAATCTAAATTAACCAATTTAACAAGCAAAGTATTAAGAGTGAATAAGATAACAAATACAAAATATGTTAGTATCAAACATTAAAGTCCAAGTTGAGTTTACAATATACTTATTCTTACACTATTAGTATAACCTTTTCACCTTGACATAATAAACTTAACTAAACATAATGTAAGAGAGAAATATAAATAAACAAGATAAGGACATAAATAAGATAAAAGTTAACTAAGTAAAGGAAAGGAAATGAAAGACATAAACAAGATATTAATGAAAGTAAAACTTAAGTATCACAAAAATACAAAGAGAGAAAGTAAAAGTATAATCTTTATTTAGAAACTAAGATGCTTAAATGCATGGCAACTACCTCCCTTTATAGGTCAAAATTGAAAACTATTGATTTGATGACTAATTGATGAGTGGTTGGTCGACTTTTGATATAGTAACAATCTTTATCTTCTTGCCTAAATAAAACATCATTGATAATGTCAGAATTTGAACTAGACTTCCACATGAAAGTTTTAGAAAATTATCTCAGTTTCCAGAAAAAAAAAATTAAGATTATTTGGACTTCTAGAACTCGAGATATGGGTTAAATACTGAACAATATTTGGGTTGCAGGATAGATTTACAATTTTACGTTGTTACTAAGATTTGGACTTACAAACAACATAATCGAGTCTTAACTTTCTATGAAAGTTTAAGGTCTATTTATTAGTTTTCTATCCATATAAAGTTGACCTAAATTTGAGATTTACAACTTCAGATATAACTTAATTATTGAATAGTGTTCCAGTTTGGACTGCACTAACATTTTTTTTTCTAAATTTGACCCTTTCTTTGTCCTTTCAATTTCAATACTTCAACTTATTTATCAATTCTTTTATTTATATGATGAGCCTATATTTAAAATAAATATTTACCATAAAGTAAAAGTACCTTATAATATCAAACTTGTTATTATAAAATATACTTTAATTAAGAAGTTATTGATACTTTAAATATAAAATAATAATATAAATTTTTAATAAAAATATATTTTTAAGTATTAATTAATAAATTTGAATGCTTAGCTTGATCCCACGAGCTATTAGGTGCTTATTCAACACCTGTGCTTGAATATATAACTGAAACCCACGAGATGTTGGTTAGTTGCTTGCTGGCACCTAAGGTTTAGGTTCTTAGCTCCAACCCACACGAGGTGTAAGATATGAATCCAGTAATTAGATACATGACTATTGTAATCTTCTTGTAAAAGTGAATGAATATCTTTAAAACAAATATAAAAAAAAAAATCGCATTTTTACCTGCATCGTAGGTTTTCAAACATGTTAACCTCCGATTCTTAATTGGGAATAAAAAATCACCTTGACGTAACAATCTTTGATAAGACACTGCTGTTATTAATATCTATAAATAGTAAATACTAGTAGAGAGTGGTGTTTTGCTTGCAAAGATAACCATAATATATTAGAAATCGAATTTTGAAGAAGAAAAAATAAATTCTTTGTGAACGCAAAAGGGGGTTGCAAGCATCAGTCATTTTCTAAAGAGCCCTGACCATTTTGTCTCAAGTTGGCCCTTCCTTTGCTCCACTCTTTAAATCCCCCACCAGTCGTCCATTCTGCTTACCTCTCCAAAGATCCAGCCCCAACTTACCCCTCTGTAAAGGAAAGATAGAGATGGTGGGTTCCTCTTACTCTCCTCTCCTCTCCTTTTCTTTTCTTCTCTTTTGTTTGTTAATTAGTTATTGCTTCGCAGTTCGCGCTCCCTCTTCATGGCTGGTTTTCTTTATTCATATCAAAAAGAAAAAAGAAAACAAATATCATACTATTTGCTTTCGATCTCTCTTTGGCTCCTGATGATTGTCACGGGTTTCTTTCTTTTTCTTGTTTCTTGGTATAGGAACTGGAACACCAGCCGACCAGATGGGAGGGCTATGTGGATTGGAGAAACAGGCCTGCACTTCGTGGCCTCCATGGTGGCATGCTTGCTGCTTCCTACGTCTTGGGTCTGTATCACTGATCTTCAATAATGGATTTTTTTTTTTGAAAGTCTTTTTCTATACCTGATTAAATACACCGATTACTATGTTCAAGAAACCGCATTAATTATGTTATTATACAATGATCGATAATTATGTAGGTGTGGAGATATTGGAGAACCTGGCGTATCTAGCAAATGCTAGCAATTTGGTGATATATTTATCTGAGTATATGCACTTATCTCCATCCAAATCGGCCAATAATGTCACGAATTTCATGGGGACGTCCTTTCTTTTGGCCCTTCTTGGAGGTTTCCTGGCTGATACTTTTTTCACTACCTATCACATCTTCCTGATAAGTGCAGCTATTGAATTCCTGGTAATTGCAGTCTGTGCTCTCTCTCTCTCTCTCTCGGGTGGGGTGGGGCTGTTTGAAACCTATTTACTTGTCTAATTAACTCTCTAGACGGACCGGACTGTCTTCTACTCTCACCTTTAGCCCTTTGTTTTTACTGGAAAACAAAAACATATATTGCATCTTCGACTCATGATCACGTCCTGACTAAAACCAGCTGCTGACTGTAACAAATGCCTCCTTACAACAACTGCAAGATAGATCATGAATTTTTTAGAATATTTCGTTAATTAATTAATTTCTCGATTAGCTGGCTCTATAACTTGATTCTTGCATCGTTCCTAAGATTGAGGAATAATACCACCCTAAAAAACCCATACCGTCAAGGAAAAGGAAGGTTCTTCTTAAAAGAAAAACAGTGCCCAAGAGTGGGCGGCTAAGAAGACGCCGCTATAGTTGGATGGCTTGAATTCATTTCATTAATTTTCTTGAATCATTTATCCAGTAGGGAATTGACTTTGGCATATACGTAATTGAATTGAAACACTATAATATCCACAAGGACTTCTCTCTTATAATTTCGGATAGTGATCCTTCGAGAACACGGTAACTAGCGGGGCAGTGGGCACATCTAACAAGGCATAGCCCTTGAAGAACGAGGAGCAGTTTGTCAGTTTGTAGAACTAGAACTTGAGCTCTCTCGCCCTAGTTCCTTAAATTGGGGTTTGATTAAATGACCATGATGACTCCTCTTCTTGTGTCAGAGGAAGATTATAGCCAAAAAACATAAATGATCTTGTTGCAACGTGAAACGTAGAAACTTTATTACCTATGTATTTTCATTCTAGATAGCATTACAAATCTATAAATCCTATCAATCTAGTTTTGATTTTTTAGTTATTTCTCAGCTTTATCTTTTTTTGGTCAATTCTTATTAATAACTTGAGCCTAATTTTACATATTTTTATGGGTTGTAGGCGATGTAATTATAATTAGTTTTTAAATAATATTTTGTGTCAAATACATGTTAATAATATTTTTATTATTTTTAAAAAAATTATTTTAAATATTTAAATATTTTAAAATACTAAAAATATATTAATTTAAAGTTAATAAAAAAATAAAAAAATTTAAAATATTTTTAAAATACAGAAATAAATAAGTCTACGCATTACAAATTAATTTATAAATTTCATCAACTTTATTCGAAGCATTTCCAACATTTTTCAATTTAATAGTTTCGGCCTATTATGCATGTTTATCCACCAAGGCAGTATCAATTTATCGAATAAAATAAGAATGATAATCAAGAATGTTTTAAGATCAAATTGATATTATTTACAAGTTGTAAGGCTTGAACAGAGAGAATTAACCGTGTTTTAATCAGGCGCGGGACCAGACAACACGTTCCTCATTCAACGTGTCCAATAGGAGCAGTCGTATTTCCTAGTGTAGGGACCCGCAAATAAACCTTGTGTCTTTGCTAGGACAAGGATAAATAATTTCCTTGGCTCGATAGGCAGTATCTTATCTTATTTCCTTTGCTTGCTCATAAAAAGGTCACAAATTTTGTGACCTACGTGCCAAAGTGTCACATCATTTGCTACGCTACGTGCACCTCAATTTCTGAATGCTGCCTTCAAGTACGGTCCTTGTCTTTAGATATGCCAATTTGGGTCTGCCAATGGCTAACCAGCCGTTATATGGCATCCTTTTACTCCCTTGCCCCTCCGTTCTGCTGATGGTGCCTCACATCTGACCTTCTTTATAGGTAACTCCCTCTTCGTCGCGTGTCGGTAGTCTTCGTGAAATTAATTTTAATTGACGTTGTGCTTAACAGCTGTAATATTAATTAAATTTAGAATGAATTGGTCACCTTGTTATTTAAATTTCATGATTGGTTAATGCAAAAAATAAATTATAATTATTGTGTGAATAATATTTTTTTAATTTTAATTAGAACCTGTTTTTTAATTTTTAAGTCTGATAAAAATATATATCTTAGCTCATAAAATATATTTTAATTTTTTTCTATAAAATTATAATTCTTATATAAAATACTTGACTGGTTTTATATAACTAGATTAATTGAATAAAGAATTAAAAATAATAACAGTCAATAAATGCTGCACGTGAAGAGATGACAATATTATATTTCAGCGAATCTATCTTTTAAAATGATATTATTCTTTCCAAATTTTTATCTTAATGTGATAAATTTTTGTTTTAAAAACTCCCGGAATCGTTGTGTTTGAACTATGAAGTTGACTTCTACCATAACGTCATCATCTATAATTTATCAGCGTGAAAGTTGATGCGGCCATCAACACGTGCTAGGGACCCTCTTTCTTTTTTTTCGTTTTTTTTTTTTTCTCTGTCGACTTGCCCTTTAAATTCAAATACTCGCTCGCTGGTGCGTCGTCACTGGCAGGTGAAGTTAGCCAGTTTCGGCATATTGGATCTGGATGGCTAACTATGGTCACTCCCTCGGTATCCTTAAACCTTGGTATCTCAGGGATAAAAAAAAACCGGGTTCCGTGAAATACCCGATCAATTCAGATAATTCACGCAAAAAAATCCCGGTCGGGTAAAAGGAAAGGAAATTCGGATATTTCGATTAATTACTCACATCTATTTAATTAATAAGTAGTATTGGAGAGGAATTAGCTCGAAGAAACACAAACATAATATCCGGACAATATCTGATGTAGGCTTTTTGTAAGTCTGGAACAGGGCTTGGTGATACTGACAGTGCAAGCTCGGTCATCTTCCCTGAAGCCCCCAGCTTGTAACCCAAGCAACCCCACAATCCCATGTCAACAAATTGATGGTGCGAAAGCAGCAATGCTGTTCACAGGCCTTTATCTGGTGGCGCTTGGCGTTGGAGGGATAAAAGGATCATTGCCGGCTCACGGGGCGGAGCAGTTTGACGAGAGCACTCCTCAAGGAAGGAAGCAGAGATCGACCTTCTTCAATTACTTTGTCTTCTGTCTCTCATGTGGAGCCCTGATCGCAGTCACATTTGTTGTGTGGGTTGAAGATAACAAAGGGTGGGTGTGGGGCTTTGGAATCTCTACCATTGCAATACTCCTTTCTATCGCAATCTTTCTTGCTGGATCAGCAGCTTACAGGAATAAAATACCTTCTGGCAGTCCACTTGCAACCATTTCCAAGGTAAATTAAGCTTCTGAAGTGTGTGTGTGTGTGTGTGTGTGTGTGTGTGTGTGTGTGTGTGTGTGTGTGTGTGTGTGTGTGTGTGTGTGTGTGTGTGTGTGTGTGTGTGTGTGTGTGTGTGTGTGTGTGTGTGTGTGTGTGTGTGTGTGTGTGTGTGTGTGTGTGTGTGTGTGTGTGTGTGTGTGTATTATGCGTACATATCCAAAGTAACTATGGAAAGGAGTTCATTTATACAAGAAGCCAGAGATGCGGAAGAACTGTGTGATCCACATATGTGCTCCCTGGTGGCCACCACTCAAACTTGCCATGGCCGTCAGACAGTTTTGAATGGTTATACAGTCTCTATACCATATGCAGCTAATCACCTGTTAATGGATTTGATTGAACAGGTTTTGGTTGCTGCTGGAGTTAACACTTGTATGAGCAGAAGTTCAGGCAATGCCATTTCAAGCCTGACAACGAGCCCTTCCAATCCAAATCCAACCAGCAAGGATGCAATAGATAATTCCATAGCAGTTATGCCTGCTGAAACCCCAACAAAAAGCCTCGAATGGCTTAACAAAGCGGTGGTAAACAAGCCAATCCACTCAGCACTAGAATGCACTGTAAAGCAAGTGGAAGAGGTCAAGATTGTGATAAAAATCTTTCCCATATTTGCTTGCACCATCATGCTCAATTGCTGTCTTGCTCAGCTTTCCACGTTTTCTGTACAACAAGCTGATACCATGGACACCGAACTCGGTTCCTTGAAAGTCCCGCCAGCTTCCCTTCCCGTGTTTCCTGTGGTCTTCATTATGATGCTAGCACCCGTTTATGACCACCTCATCATTCCATTCGCTGGGAAGTTAACCAAGTCTGAAATGGGAATCACTCATCTGCAACGAATTGGCATCGGATTGGTTCTTTCCATAATAGCAATGGCAGTGGCAGCTCTTGTTGAGATTAAGAGGAAGAGAGTTGCTGCAAATTCAGGGCTAGTTGACAAATTGCCAATTACGTTCTTCTGGATAGCCTTTCAGTATTTATTCCTAGGATCAGCTGATCTTTTCACCTTGGCAGGGTTGTTGGAATTTTTCTTCACCGAGGCACCCGCAGGAATGAGATCTTTGGCTATGTCTCTCTCTTGGGCCTCCCTGGCAATGGGGTACTACCTCAGCTCAGTGATTGTATCAATAGTTAACAATGTTACAGGTAACTCCAAGAATAGGCCATGGCTATCAGGCACGAACATCAACCACCATCATCTGGAACGATTCTACTGGCTCTTGTGTGTGTTGAGTGTTCTGAATTTCTTACATTACCTTTTCTGGGCCACCCGGTATAAGTACTCAACAAGAATCAAGAACTAAATCGAAGTGATAAAGGAGAACAAGTAATTGCTTCTTCATACCACATCAAACGGTCTTGCTCAGCATCTCGAAATCCAAATCTCCCGGCTGAATATATACAAGAGCAGCTGCCGGACTTGATTACAGTCCGGCTAATTCATGCTGATTGCTGTTGCGGGTTCCTGTTTCCTGCCTAGGTTAAAAAGACTTGGACAGAAGAAGATGGGGTGTGGTACCACAGCATGTACAATATTTTGAACTGATTTAGTTGTTTATGAATTGAATTACACTCTTGTGGCTACCGAATCTAAGTAACTTAACAAACAATAATCATAATTAATACGTAGTAAATTAAACAACAAGAACAAGAAAATCTTAACAAATGCAATATGTGACAGGTACAGCAACACTTGCATCCATAGGAACTTGAAGGAAACTAGGACTCATTTGCCATTACAGCGATCAACTATGTTGAAACAGGATATGACGTCGTGGAACATTCTCTAGACAAATAATAATTACTAACATAATTGTAAATGCCTAGTTAGGGTCCATTTGTTTTATGTGGCTGAGTTTTGTCCCAATCTCCTCTTCATAATTTATAAAAAAAATTAATTTATTCTTTTCAAACTATAATAGTCAAAATTACCATAATAACAATAGATGCACGCTTACCCTGATACATGTGGCTTCGTACTCTTAAGGAATTGTTACGGCCAGGACACGTTTGATGGACGCTGTGATCAAGGACGAATTCAATATATTCTGCTCCTATCCGTTAATAATATAAAAAATTCAGTCCCTTTTCTGTAAAAGTTTTCAATTTAATTCCAGCAAATTAGATTAAGAAAAAACTAAAATTGTTTAGCCTTTCACTGTAGCTGAGCTGTTTCTTTTTTTTTCTTTTTTTTTAGCTGTTTTTTTTAACTATTTTTTTTGTTTTTTTTGTTTTTTATGCCTTTAAGTTTTTTTTTTTGTTTTTTTCTTTTAATAATTTTTTTAATTTAGTTTTTTAATATTAATTTTTTTATTTAGTTATCAAACTTTTATGACATTGATCCCCGAGTTTAAAAGGTTAATTTGGTTTAACGAGTTAACTCATATTTTTTTTTTAATTAATTTTTTTGTTTATTTTAGTTTGTTAATGTTAAATTTTTTTTTATTTAGTTATTAGACTTTCATGACACAAATCTCGGGGTTAACGGGTTAACTTGATTTGACGAGTTAACCCAGAGGTTTTTTCTGTTTGTTTTCTTTTTAATTAATTTTCTTTGTTTAGTTTAGTTTATTAATATTAAATTTCTTTATATTTAGTTATCAGACTTTCATGATACATATCTCAAGTTTTACGGATTAATCTGATTTTACATGTTAACCCCGTTAATTATAGGTTAACCCATCCATTTTTTTTCTTTTTTTTTCTTTTGTTAATACTAAATTTTTTTATTTAGTTATCAAACTTTCATAACATAAATCCTGGGTAAACGAGTTAACCTGGTTTGACAAGGTAACCCGAAGTTTTTTTTTTACTTTTTTAATTAATTTTTTCCGTTTAGTTTAGTTTGTTAATGTTAAATTTTTTTCTATTTAACTATCAGATTTTCATGACACATATTCCGAGTTTGACAGGTTAACCAAGTTAATTCTGGGTTAACCTGTTAATTTTTTTCTATTTAATTATCATACTTTCATGACGTGAATTCTAGGTTTGATAGGTTAACCTGATTTGAAGGGTTAGACTAGTTAATTTAGATTTTTTTTTCTTTTTATTCATTACTTGTTTCCTCTTAGAGCTTTTTTTTCTTTTTTTATTTTTAATTAATATTTTTGTTTAATTTAGTTCATTAATATTAAATTGTTTTCTATTTAGTTATCAATTGATGTCTATAGTTTTGTGTTTTTTTCATTTTTATGTCTTTGACTCTGGACTGCACAGTGCAATCTACAGTGAAAAGGCTAATGTGTTTTTTTTTTTTTTTTTACTTTTTAATTTTTTAAAACATTTTGGTTTGTTTATTTTAAATTTTTTTTTTCTATTTTGTTATAAGACTTTCAAAACATGGATCTCATGTTTAACAGGTTAATCTAGTTAATTCAGATTTTTTTTCTTTTTCTTCATTAGTTTTTTTCTTCCTATAGGTTTTTTTTTTTTTTCTTTTTTATTTTTTAATTTTTTAAAACATTTTGGTTTGTTTATTTTAAATTTTTTTTTTCTATTTTGTTATAAGACTTTCAAAACATGGATCTCATGTTTAACAGGTTAATCTAGTTAATTCAGATTTTTTTTCTTTTTCTTCATTAGTTTTTTTCTTCCTATAGGTTTTTTTTTTTTTTTTCTTTTTTATTTTTTTAAAACTTTTTGTTTTTTTTTTTTTTTTCTTTTAATCCAGTTAGTTTTTTATTTTTACTTTGTTGCCTTTTTATGCCATTGACAGTTCATAATGAAAACCAATACCCTTTTTTTTTGTTTTCATTTTAAATTAATTATTTTTGTTTATTTTAGTTTGTTAGTGTTAAATTTTTTTATATTTAATTATCAAACTTTCATAATATGGATCTTGGGTTTAACAGGTTAGCTCAGTTAATTCTAAGCTAACACGTCAATTTTTTATTTTTTTTTAGTTATCAAACTTTCACGACATGAATACAATGTTTGACAGGTTAACCTAGTTTGAAAGGTTAACCCAGTTAATTCAGATTTTTTTTCTTTTTCTTCATTAGTTATTTTCTTCATGTTGATTTTTTTTTCTATGTTTTTTTTTACCTAATCTATTTAATTATCATACTTTTATAATATGACCTTGCAGCTAGACCCACATCCAAGGTTATTGGATTTGATATTGCAGCCAAACTCACTTAAATTTGAATTATACAAGTTTAATATTATTATTAATATTATAAATATTACTCTTAGGTCAGGCGTTGTAGCCAAACCTAAGACTCTTGAATATAGCTTTGCAGAAAGACTTAATACTTTTAGATCTTAATTTTTTTGATATTTTTTATACAAAAAAATTGACCCGCGACATCGCGCAGGTCATCTAACTAGTACATAGTATTTGTCGTCATGAATTTTCCTCCAGGACACTTACTGTTTGTTTTGGTTCAAAATTTTTTATTTTTATCCTTAGAAACCTAATTTTTGTTTAAAATGGAAATGGAATTACATAGTACTAGAAAAGTTTGCAAATATAAACAAAACACTAATTAAATTTTTTTGTTGGTAGATTGAGTGAATTTTACCAATAGATTTTTCCATCATTATATCTGACGGTAAACACCGAGGGGATTGCAATGGAAAAAAAAAGGTTAGAAAAATACAATGGCATGTAACTTTTACCAATGATTTTATCGATAAAATTAACCCAACAATAAAGTTTGTCTGTAACTATACCGATAAAAATAATCTCTCGGTATATATAGAAGGAATTATGGATGGTATTATAGTGGGATTTAAAAAGGCAAATCATATTGTAGCATGATATTTTTTACTGATAGAATGTCTGATATAATAATTATGTATGTATATCCACTAGTAATATTTCATTTATGACTTGGTAATCAACCCTCCCCTCTCCCTCCTCCATTTTTCATTTCTTTTTAATGCAATTTTTCTTGCACAAACAACCACTCCATCCCCCCCTCAATCTCAACACAACTCACCTCCCACAAAATCTGATGACCACAATACTCGGTTTATCAGCATCCATGTTCTACAAATTTTATTAAGGATTTTCCGCTTTAAATAAGCAAATCTATCTTTTTTTTTATATAATTTTTAAATGTTTTTTTTATATTTTTGTAGTATATATATTTTATTTGGGTGTTTATTTGTTTTATAGTTTTTTCTCATACAATTTTGTTGTATGGATTTACGATTTGTTGTATGGATTTACCATTTGTACATGTTATAATTTGTTTGTATATTGATGAAACTTATCTCAAATTTTTAATGTTGATATTTTATGATGAAATAAATAATAGCTTATTTAATTATTTCATTTTATATTTTTTCAATTTAATGGTTGAGTTGTAATTTTGGGTAAATGTGTAGAAATATGAATTCGTGTAGTTATATAACTAATAATGAATTAAGAGAATTAAGAGAACTATTAAAATTAGCAGATTGGTTGCTTGAAGATCACTATTCATTTAAACTTGCTGTTCTGTGATTAGTATTTAAAAGTGCAATTTCATCAAGGTTTTATATTAACATCTTGCACTTGAAGAATTAATAACTCCTTAACTAAAACATGTTTTATACTAACAAATCTGATACTATAAGATACCTTTAATGTATGGTATATTAATAGCTGCATTAAAATGAACATTTATCATAAATTAAAGGTATCTTATATTATTAGATATGTTAGTATAAAACATGTTTTAGTTAAGGAGTTATTGATACTTCAAGTGCAAAATAATGATATAAAACCTTGATAAAAATGCACTTTTAAGTACTAATCACACCCCCTAATCAGTTTATTACTAGTCCCTAGTAATCAAAACATAAAAATAGAAAAACAATTTGCAAATTCCACAAAGCAAGATATTCATTATTCAACTTGTATTAATCTATCTAGATAAACAAACTCTCATTAAATTTATATATCTGCTCAATACCTCTTAAACAAAATATTAATATACTTTTCTTTTGTGCTCAATAAATCAACACATAGTTATGGGGCTTTACTTGGAAGAAAACAAAATTCTTCTTCTAATGTTTAAAGTTAACTTCCTTGGGTTGAGATTTTTTTTTTTGTTTTTTTAAATATGTATACATGTAACTTAAAACACAACGCATCTTTAACCCATGTAATGAGCTTTCAGCTAATGACTCCCAGACCAATTGGTCTTAGGACATTAGATATTAAGACATCCCTACGAGCTTAATAACTCAGGTTACATATACTAATACGTAGATAGTGCAATGTTTGATTCTCTTAAGCTTTTCTCCTCAACTTATGTAACAAGTGTTGAGCTAATAGCTCCTA
>NW_011503296.1:0-11778 GCF_000495115.2 Populus euphratica
TTTATCGTTCTATTCCGTTGTGCTCACCCTGTCTGATGTTTAGTAACAGCAATTGTTTATTTATTTATTTATTTTTCTTGGTAATTTTAAATTTAAAGGGCACATGACCTTAAAATAGTTAACTATAATCTGATAAGTATGGAGAAATCACTATTCACCATATCTTTGTTTACACGTGAAAAGCTATGGTGATTTTTTTTTCTCCTGTCAAGTATTTTTTTTTCAATTGCATTTTTATAGGTTAAAATCAAATTTATTGAGAAAGGACAAGATTAAAAGACATAATCATGGTAAAACAGGCAAAGAAAAGGGATGTTTCAATTTTGGGGCAAAAAGTTTCAGGAAGTTTACTTTGCTCCTCAAAGTTTTTAAATTATAAATTTTTGATCTTTAATATTTATAAAATTTAATTTTGGTTCAAAATTTTATTTTTCAACCCCTACTTTTAAAGAAGAATAAAAGTGATCGGATTTCAATTATAGAATAAAAAAAATCTTAAATGACATTGATTTTGACCATGAAAAAAAGAGAAATGTTGGTGCTAATGATTTTCATTTGACAAAGAAAATTTATCTCAAGTGTTTTTTATCCTTATCCTTGCATGAGATAATAGATTTGAGCTAAAAAATTGTTTTGATTTCGATTTGATTTTGGATTTCCAGTCTTATTTTTAGGTTATTTTTTGTTATTAATAGGTTTTTCAAGATGTATAAAATGTTGTTTAAGTATTTTTAAGTCAAAATACGATTGAAAATAGATTTTTTAGGTGTAAAATACCTACTCCCTGACTTTCTAGCAATCATAGGTTGTTAGAACTTGGGTAGACGCTTATAGGTTGTTAGAACTTGGGTAGAGCAAGCATCGTATCGCTTGATATTTTTTTTTTTCAAAATATATAGAGGTGAATAACATATCATCCACCTATAAAAAAAAACTAAACAGTTTTAAGCACGTGAGTTGCTTCAAGCCTGCATGCCTAGTTTTTTTTTTTTAGGCTATCACTTTCATTTGTATAAAAATACCCAAACTTTCACCCTCTTGAAAATATTTAAGGAAGGAAAGTTGTAAGACATGTTTTGCATTGCAATCACATATAATTATAATTTTTTTTTAAAAAAAACATAATGCTTTTCAAACCTCATACGAAGATAACTTTTTTTATTCAAAATGCAAATCAATCAATGTTTAAAATATACTGACAACACATAAAATATAAAACATGAGCTTATTACAAAACCATGACAATTAATTACTAACATAAGATTCTTGTCATAGCCAAAGAAGAATAACGATACTTAGGGCAAACTCATAAATTAGGAATAAATTAATATTCTTCAAATAGTAAATGACATGAAGTTTATCAAAACAATAAGAAGAGATGATCATTAAGAACAAATGGTGTGTACTATATAAGGCTCAAATAATATGGTTTTGTGAAGCTAATATAAAAATATAAGCATTTAGGCATATATCATACTCAAGCAAACATGAGTATCATAGTGTGTTAGTCATGATGAATAACCATGATAAAAGTTGTCCATTTCAATCATCAATAAGGAATTTGGACATCCAAAGGAAAACCTATATTTTTAAATGAGCATGTTAATCATCATGCTTTACTTGCAAATTTTGAGTCTCAGAGGACACTTATAAATCTCTTGTAATTTTATTTTTAAGTATTAGAAAACTCTTGTAATTTGTTCTGGGATTTAGAGTCTTAAAGAGCCATCATAAGTTTTTTTTTATACTTTTTGATTCCTAAAGAACTTTTGCAAATTTGGAACAAACCTTATTATAAGGCTTTTATGATTGAGTCTCCAGGCCTCTCATAAATCGTTCATTACTTTTAAGCCTTAGAGAACTTTTGCAATTTGCTTAACAATTTGGAGTTTTAGAGGGACCTTTACATTTTTTTTTTCAATTTAGAACGTAAGAATAGTCTTGTGAATTTGAGTCAAACCTACAATCATAAAACTCTTGCGATTAAGTCTCAGAGGGCTCTCTTAAATCTTTCTTTACTTTTAAGTTTAAGAGAAATCTTGTAATTTGTTCTTTAATTTAGAGTTTTAGAGGATCCTCATAAGTTCTTCTTCACTTTTGAATCTCATAGGATTCTTGTGAATTTGAGCCAAACTTTCCATCATGAGGCTCTTGCATTGAGTCTTAGAGAGCTTTTGTAAATCTTTTTTTACTTTTGAGTCTTAGAGGACTTTTACAATTTGATTTGTGATTCAAAGTCTCATGAAACCTTTTCAGGCTCTTCTTTATTTTTAGGGACTTAAAGAACTCTTATGAATTTAAGCTGAACTCTAGCAAATCTTTGTTTACTTTTTGAGTCTCGGAGAACTTTTGCAATTTGTTCTACAATTAAGAGTTTTAAAGGATCTTCATAAATCTTTCTTTACTTTTGAATCTTAAAGGACTCTTGCAATTTGCTTTTATTTTTTAGTATAAGATTACTATTATAAATTTAAGTTTAAAGCATCACCATGCAAAATTTAATCCCTATGTGATTTTTTTAAATTTTGATTCTTGAGGTTGATCAACTCTAGATTTGATAATTTTTTAAAATTTCCCCATTTACATACCTTCACTTTACAATCTTACTACTTAGAGTCTATGGAAAAATATTTTTAATAGACTTTGTAATGTAAGCATTGTAAAGAGAGGACAATTATGATAACCTAATTTTTGGCCTCTCTAAAAACAATATATAAAAGATATTTCATTTGAAAAAGTAAAATATATTTTAATAAAAAATATTTTAAAAGAGAATTGAACAAAAACTTAATTGAAAAAGAAAAGAATAAAAAATGCAATTAGCGATTAAATTAGAAGATAAAGTGAGCAAATGGTTCAAATGGGATAAAAAGGAAAAAATTAGAAAACTAGTGACAAAATTGGAAAATGATCCAATATTAAGAAATAATTTAATGCAATTAGGGTTGACTTTGAGAAGAGATTAAGATAAAATGGTTGTCACTGGATAAATAAATTAAATAAAAAAGTTAAGGACTATTTTAGAAAAGATGTCAATATTGAGGAAACATTTTAATGCATTCAAGGATGAAATTAAAAGGAAATACTAAGAAAAATATTGAAATTAAATGATGTAAAACAATAAAAAGATAACACATTCCATACTAGATGCCACATAAATAATAAGGTATGTAGTATTATTATTGATAGTGAGAGTTATACAAATACTGCTAATATTTTATTTGTTAGAAAATTGAATCTGAACACTATTAAACATGAAAGACTTTATAAACTTCAATGCTTGAATGATTATAGGAAGTAAGAGTTACTAAGTGAGTTTTGATTTCTTTTTTTATTGTGAAATATAAGGATGACGTTTTGTGTGATGTTGTGCTTATACATGCTATTCATTTATTATTAAAAAGACCTTGAAAATTTAATAAAAAAGCCAAGCATGTTGAACTTAAGAACATGTATTCTCTCAAGGAGGATGATGGTAAGACATTGACACTTGTATCATTGTCCCCTAAACAAGTGTAAGAAGACCAATTAAGGTTGAAAAGAAAAAGCAAAGTCAAGAAAAAGATCAACCATACAAGGATATACAAAAGAGTGAAAATAAAATGATTTAAGTATGAAAAACTTAAGAACATGTATTCTCTTAAGGAAGATGGTAAGACAATCACACTTGTAACATTATTCCCCAAACAAGTGTAAGGAGACCAATTCAAATTGAAAGGAAAAAGCAAAGCCATGAAAAAGATCAACCTTGTGAGGATATAAAGAAGAGTGAAAATAAAATGATTCAAGAGAAAAAAAAAGGTTAGATTAGGCCAAAATAAGAATTAGTGGGGATTCAATTAAGAGAGGAGAAAAGAAAAGATGAGAGAAGAAAGGAAAGGTGAGAAAAAAGAGATTGTGGAAAAATTAAAGAAACATGTTATATTTTATGCAAAATAGAGTGAGATTATGAATGTTTATTTTTCTGATATGCCTATGATTTTATTTATGTTAAAGAAGTCATATTTTAACTCTAATAACCTTGGTCATTATATTCCTACTATTTATATTTTTTTTATTATAGGATTTTAAGAACATCTTTTTGATGAAATTTCTAGTGGGTTGGCATTTATTATAAGGATTAAGCACCAAATTGATCTTGTAACAGAAACATCCATCCCTAATTGACCAACCTATAAAAATAATCTTGAGAAGACAAAGGAACTTTAAAGGAAAATGTAAGAATTGATGACAAAAATGTACACAAAAGAAAACACGAGTTCATGTATTTCTAGTGTTGTTAATATTGAAAAAATAGAGTTTAGAGGATGTGTGTTGATTGTCGCGCCCTCAACAATATTACAGTAATATATATACACCTAATTTTTAGACTTAATGTATGTTAGATAAATTACATGTGTTTTGTATGTGTTTTAAGATTGATTTGAAAAGTAAATATTATAAAATATGAATAAAAGAGGAAGATGAATGAAAAACTACTTTTAAAACTAAATATAACTTCTATGAGTGGTTAGTTATGCCTTTTAAACTTATTAATGCACCTAATATTTTTATAAGAGTAACAAACCATGTTTTGTATAATTTTATAAGTAAGTTTGTTGTGGTTTATTTTGATGATATTTTAATTTATAACAAGAATTTAGAGAAGTATGTTAACAATTTAAGGAACATATTGTTTGTTTTGTGAAAATAATGTTTATATGCTAATATAAAAAAGTGTAATTTTTGCATAGAATATATATATATATATATATATATATATATATATATATATGTTATGTTTTAACGAAATTTATGAGTTTTAAATAGGGTAAAAAACAAGAAAATGCTTTTAATTTATTAAAGAGAAAACTAATTTTGGTTTATTGTTATCATTGCCTGATTTTACAAAATCTTTTGAGATTAAATATGATACCTCATGGATAGGTATTATAGATTTTTAATGTAGAAAAAAAACTCATAGTTTATTTTAGTGAAAAACTCATAGTTTATTTTATTGAAAGGCTCAATGTTGCATCATTGAATGATCCTCTTTATGATAATGAGATTTATATTTTCATAAGAACTTTAAAAACTTGACAACATTACTTATAGTCTAAAGAATTTATAATCTATACTAATCATGAGTGTTCAAAACAACTTAATTGTAAAGGAAGCTAAACCACTAACATACTAATTGGCGAGAGATAGAGTTCATTGAAATATTTTCATACATGATTAAATACAAGTAAGATAAGGAAAACATAATGGTTGATGCACTAGCACTATTATGAAGGTATGTACTTCTTTCAACTTCAAACATTAAATTATTAGAATTTGAGTATATGAAAGATTTATACATTAATGATGTTTATTTGGCCAAGTATATATTGCATATGAACATCCAATCTTTGATAATTTTTATAAGTGTAATGAATATTTACTTAAAAAAAAAAGATTGTGTGTGTCTAATTATTCAATGCTTAAATTGCTAATGTATGAAGCTCATGAGAGTATATTAATGAGATACTTTAGGGTAGTTTAGACTTTAGATGATAAAAAATGTGTAAAAAATTTGTGATAGATACATATTGATAGATACATATCATGTAAACATGCTAAATCTAAAGTTTTGCATCATGGTTTATATAATACTTTGTTAGTATATTGGAAACCCTGAGTTGATATAATTATAAATTATGTATTAGGTTTACTTAGGTTAAGAAGGGATATACATTCTATGTTTGTAGTTACAGATAAGTTTTCTAAGATAATACATTTTATATTTTTTTATAAAAATCAATGATGCAACAATATAATAGATTTATTTTTAAGAGAGATAGTCAAGCTTCATTGATTACTTAGAAGCATTGTGTTGATCATAATATTAAATTTTTTAACTTTGAAGGTTTAATGATAGAAAGTAGAGATAAAATTTTTATTTTCTATTATTTTTTATTCATAAATAAATGGTCAAATTAAAATAGCTAACAAGACTTTAATCACATTATTAATAACTATCATTTAAAAACTTTGCCATTCTTTTTCTCGATCAAAATCATAATTTCAACACCCTGGTTGAATAAATGGAACCCTAAATTGTGCATTACAATTGACTAATAGAAACAAAAAGAACAATTCAAACTGAAAATATGTCATTAAAGCACCAATAAACATGTAATTAGAGAGAGCAAGTGGGGGGAGAAGTACTAGTAGAGATTGCATTTGAGGAAGCTACTCCACTTCGAGTAAGATAAACCAATACGTTATACATTCCAAACTTCGAACAGCTGAATAAACCAATCCATATCTGCACATTCAAGCGTACACACCATCTTCTACATGTATTAAATATATCATACAATTAAGTTGCTCCACTTAAGAAAGCACGACAAGAGGCCATAGGGTACGGCCATTTAAGGGCTTTCCGGTGGTCCATTTTGATTATTTGTATAGCCACCGAATGATTGCCTTGGAATGCTATGATGACTATTTACATCAGGCTCACCACTGCTATCTGCTGAATTTTCCTTCACTACGACCTTCTCGATTTCCTTGCTTGATATCTGATCACCCAACAGTTTGTAATCTTCAACAGCCAATATCTTTCTATTCGTGGCAGAAGTAATGTCAGCCATCACAAGTAGCAAGATGTACATCAAGAACTTGGACTTCATGGTGTTGAAGTTTCTTTATCACTACTGGTTTTTAGCTTTTGCAAGTGGTTTTATGGTTATGAAGAAGATATATACATTCATGGCTACTTATAGAAGGGGGGAGGATAGGGGAGAGTGGCTGTGGGTGGAAAGCTTAGAAAAATCTGATTGTGGGCTTTCCATTAAGGTCAGATTGTAAGTTAGTTAATCCAAAGAATGAGCTAGGTAGTGCTATGATTAATTAGTGCTTCATATTGTGGTTTCTGCTAGTGATATTTCACTAAGGGCAATACATAGTGGTGCACTTTCCTCGTGTCCCCAAATGGGAAAGATCCACCTTGCCAACAAGGGGGCCACTTGAAAATCATTACCAGTAGATAAATATAGAAAGAAGCATTAATTTCATCAGAAGATGTTGGAAGAAAGGTTAAGCTTATCAACTATATAGCGCAAGTTAAGCTTATCAACTATATATGAAACAGGCCTAACGACATCAATTCGGTTCTTAAATCTCTCAACAGAATTGTCAATTTTCCAGCAGAAGATTGGCATCACTTTCCTAAGATATCAAAATCTTAGGATTTGGGACACGAACTTTGATATCCTGATTGAGTTAATAACAGAGTTGCAAGAGATATTTTTGAGATGTTACATCATAACCTTTGGCAACAATATCCATTCCTGTGCTTGCGTTGTGCAAATATTATCCTGTACCCGTATTGCTGCAATGTTATTCTGTGACACAGAAGAGGAGGAAAAAAAAACATGATAAACTATTTATATTCTCATCATAATCTCACTTTTGTAAGGAAACTCACATAATCTAGTTTTAAAAATGTGTAAAAGGGGATTGCCCCAGAAGATTGTAGGGTAAAATTAAGAGGTTGCTAGCCACAATGCTGATTCTTTTAGCTTCGGTGAACTACTGGATTTGAAGACAGCAAGAACTCTTGTGGTTCATAGGGGTATTGATAGAATCTAGAAAATTCTTTGGCTCGATTTGTAGGTGAACATGGGAGGTCCATGATCAATTTTACAATCCAAGCAAATTTCTAGCCCTGTTTTTTTTTTTCTTCCTTCTGTCTTTTTTCCCAAGTATATACTACTAGTGCTGGATAGCCCAGTTTGTTCAAAAACTCGTCCCTAAATTCAATGCTGTTTGGTATTATGGTGCCGCATTTGGACATTCATAACAGCTGTATCTAGGACTCGTTTGACACCTGCATTCAAAATTAGAACAGCTCACTCGTTTGTTCCATGCAATTTTAATTTGTTTTCACCTCATCCTCTTTTGTTGGAAGGTCGATGGAATCTAGATCCTTCTAATCGTTAGAAAACGTGTTCGGTGAATTCTTTATAGCAATTTGATAGTAGCTAAAGCTTCAGGAGGATTAATTTTCTAGGCCTAACAAATCGTGTCCAGGGGAACTGACGGGGAAAAAAAAATGGAGGACCTTCGAAAAGGTAATGCCTAGATGTATAATGTGAGGAAATTTTTATTTATAAAATTTGTGCTATCATAGAAATGGAATAAAATTTGTACAATCATAGAAATGAAAAGCAAATATATAGAATCTAGAAAGCAAATATACAGAGTAAATAAATAGCTATAATTATAAAAAATAATATAAATCAAATCTTATCAAATAATTCAAACTTTTAGATAAAATGATTTTTTATAATAGCATCAGAACCAACACGATTATTCTCTACTTTCTCTTCAATTTTCTCTTTTTCAACACAAGCTTGAAACTCTAGCAAATCTGGTTACTTGTCATGGCTAAATTCTCTACCAACCAGCTTCCACTCAATACTATGGTTCATATGGTGACCATTAAACTCACTCTCACAAATCACCTCTTCTGGCGTCGTAAATTTGTACCTTTACTTAAAAGTCAAGATTTATTGGGTTATCTGAGTCTTTTCCAGTACCTTCAGCTCAGATTCGTCAGGGTACTGAGCTAGTACCAAATCCTTCTTACAAAAAATGGCACACATAAGATTGACTTATACTCAACCTTCTTTATGCCTCTCTCACTGAGGAATGTATTGCTGAAGTAGTGGATTGCTTTACCTATCGTGATGCTTGGCTAGCTCTTGAAGCTTCCTTTTCACACAATTCTAAGACCTGAGAAAATCAATTGAAAGATGAACTCCAGCTGATGCAATAAGGTTCACGTACTATCACTGAATATGCTCGTTCCTTTCGCTCCCTTTGTAATCAACTTAGTGCTATTGGCAAAGCTGTTGATGACACTGATAAGGTATACTGGTTTCTTCGTGGTCTTGGATCAGATTATAAAATATTTTCAAATTCAATATTGTCACAATTGTTGATGCCTTCCTTTGCCAATTTGATACCACAAGCTCTCAGCTATGAGCTTTTCTCTCGGTCTCTTTATGGTGATTTATCTTCTCCGTCAGCTTTTGTTGCACACCAAGGTTCTTCTTTCAGTGATGCTTCTGGTCGCCCAAAATCTGCCATCTATTCATTCGTTTTTGGAAATTTTTCCAGATCTTTGGTTGTTACCTGTTAGTGGTGTAATAAAGTGAGGCATTACCTTTTCATGGAAGGATGCCTCTCTTTCAGTGCTGCTTTTGGTCACCCAAAATCTACCATCTATTCATCCGTTTCTAGAAATTTTTCTAGATCTTCAGTTGTTACCTATCAGTGGTGTAATAAAGAGAGACATACTGCTAAGAAGTGTCACAAATTTAATAGGTTATTAAAAAAGGCCAAAGGAGATGGCTTACTTAAGGCTTTTGCTGCTACTTCCATTGATCCATCTACTACTTCTAAATGGTATACTGATATTGGAGCTACTTCGCATATGATAAATGATGTTAATGCACTTGATAATTATGTTCCTTGTACTGGTAATCAAAGGGTGTATGTTGGTAATGGTAATTCCATGTCTATTTCTTGCATTGGAAAAATCAATTTGATTGTTGCTTCTCATCCTTTACCTTTATCAGATGTTCTCCTTGTACTTAGCATTACTAAAAATCTTTTGTTAATCAGCAAATTTACTCTTGAAAACAATTGCTTAGTCATTTTTTCTTCTTTTGGTTTTTTCATACAGGACCTAACAACAAGAAAGGTGATGGGAGCAGGTCGATGTAAGAACAGGCTTTATGTTCTTGATCGTGGCCACGCAACTTTTTTATCTAGTCTTTCTACATGTAATCTTCATGCTTCATCCATTATTTAGCATGCATGACTAGGGCATCCCTCTTTTTGGTGTTGTTTCCTCTTTAAATAAACATGGTTCTATTTCAGTTTCTGATAATCAATCAATTGATTCGAAACCTTGTTTTGGTTGTCAACTAGGCAAAAGTCATCATTTACCATTCTCTAACTTGGATCAACGATGTAATTCTTTATTTGAACGGATACATTGTGATTTATGGGGTCCATCCCCGATCACTTCTTTATCTGGCCATAAGTATTATTGAAAGAAGAACCTCGATGTGCAATAAAATCTGACAGAGAAGATAAATCACCATGAAGAGACCGAGTGAAAAGCTCATGGCTGAGAGCTTGTGGTATCAAATTGGCAAAGGAAGGCATCGACAATTGTGACAATATTAAAGTTGAAAAGATTTTGTAATCTGATCCAAGACCTTGAAGAAACCAATGTAACTTATTAGTGTCATCAATAGCTTTACCAATAGTACTAAGTTGATCACAAAGGGAGCGAAAGGAACAAGCATATTCAGTAACAGTACGAGAACCTCATTGCATCAGCTGGAGTTCATCTTTTAATTGAATTTCTTGGGTCTTAGAACGGTGTGAAAAAAAAGCTTCAAGAGCTAGCCAAGCATCACGAGAAGAAGAGCAATCCACCACTTCAACCATACATTCCTTAGTGAGAGAGGCATAAAGAAGGCTGAGTATAAGCCGATCTTGTGCATGCTATTTTTTGTAAGAAGGATTTGGTACCAGCTTAGTACCTTGATGAATCTGAGCTGAAGGTACTAGGAAAGACCATCCAGATAACCTAGTAAATCTTGACTTTCAAGTAAAGGTACAAATTGATGACGCCACAAGAGGTAATTTGTGGGAGTGAGTTTAATAGTCACCATATGAACCATAGTATTGAGTGGAAGCTTGTTGGTAGAGAATTCAGCCATGACAAGTAACCAAATTTGCTAGAATTTCAAGCTTGTGTTGAAAAAGAGAAAATTGAAGAGAAAATGGAGAATAATCTTGCTGGCTCTAATACCATAAAAAGATAATGCCTCAAAGTTATGACGTGAGGAAATCGTTATTTATAGAATCTGTATAATTATAGAAATGGAAAGCACGTATACAGAATATGGAAAGGAAATATACAGAGTAAATGAATAGCTATAATTAAGGAGTATTACTAATATCTTGGTAATTAGGAGAACCAGATTTGTCTCTAATAACCTTCATATGGATAAACAATTTTTTTTTTTATCTGTACCCTCTTTTCTAAAAGAATAACTAAAAACATTGTAATAATATGTTCAATCACGTGATAAGCTTTTTATATATATGAATATAATAAGATATTAGACCTATTATCTTTAGATTTTTCTAAGTAATAATCCTAAATATATATGGGTTTGGTGAGCTCTCAAACCCACCATCACTAGATTCATTGAAATAATGAGTCCAAACATATATAGGTATAACAAGCTACTAGACCCACCGTCTTCGTGTCCCCAGGCTTAGCCAGATGATGAGCTCAAACTCTTTTTAGCTCTAAAAAATCTTAGGCTCCAAGATTACTCTATTCAGTCAGATTTATTTTACTCTAATAACTTAGAGAATTTTTACTCTATGAGGAGTCATAGATATTTAGCTTACTTTATAACCCCTTCTTTTTCAAAATAGAGAGAAGCCTCATAGGTTATAAAAGGGACAAGAATATCTCACAAAGATAGATTTTGAATCTTTATTCTCTGCAGTATATTTATTTTATAGTCTTTCTCTAAAATATAATAGTTTTTTCTCTAAAAAGATATTTATATATACATCAAAGAATTCTTAAATTTGCCAAATGAGACATGCATTAACCACCTTAACTAGAGAAAATGGATCAAATTATCAAAACCAAAAGATTAGGCTATTATCTAAGAAATAAGCCTTACCCCAAGCTATTTGAATTTATTG
>NW_011503280.1:0-4671 GCF_000495115.2 Populus euphratica
AAGCTAATATGAAATCTACACCCAAATATATAATAAAATGTGCGAGGGAGAAAAACGATTCAAGACAAGAAAACAGACCCAGCTCTTACATCATCAATGGCCAATAACAAGCACAAGTCCAGTGCCTTCTGTCTTGCGCCAGCAATTTTGGACAGGCCACCTAATATTATAGTTAACTAACTACTTTAGTTATGCTTGGGTACGGGTTGGATATTTTTAACTCAACAAAATCATTTTGAATATATAAGATTTTTCAAGGTTTTTTTTACCTAAAAAATTAAAAATAATCTATTTTAATAAAAAAAATTATTAACAAAACTAAAGATAAAACTGAAAAAATCAAAAGATAGATATAAATCAAAATATTTGACCTCATAATATTGGTTATTTATCTGATTGTGTTTAATGAATTTATTTATCAAAATTAATTTTTTTATTTGATCAAATTATAATAAAAATAAATACATATAAAATTGATCGAAAAAAATAAAAGAGAAAAAAAACATATTATGCAAGGTTGTAGTATTAGATATATTATCCAATTTTTTTTGTTTTTAAAATAAAATTCATTTTCATAAAACATAAAAAAAAATTATAGATAAATTAGAATAATCTTTTCAAAAATCAAATACATAGTAAAATAATTAAAAAAACAACCTCTATTTAAAAAAACAAAATAAATAAAATAAAAAAATATGAGAAAATAAGTATTAATTTAAATATAACTTAAAAAATTCTTTAAAAAAGTATATATTAAAAAAAATTTCAATTAAAAAAACTAAAAAAAAAAAAAGAGATCAAGAGTTACTGGGACCATGCAAGCTAGGCTAATGTGCATGGCCTACATGGAAAGGGAGTATGCGTCTAAGATTTTTTTTTTATTTTTTCACTTCTAATAAAGTGGATGTTCATTCCAATTTGTTTTGAAATATTTTTTTTTTTGGATTCTATAATTATTGTGATTGGAAAATCAAGACTTATAATATTTTAATATAAAAATTTATTTTTTAACCTATTGTGAACTCAAAACACTATTATCGTGACTAAGAGACCCAAACTAAAAAGCCATTTACTCCAGTATTAAGTTTATTGATTTTTTTAATTGAAAAGATTAAATAATAACTATACTTTTATAATGAATAATAATTTATATCTAGGTATACAGTGAACTCACCATGCACCTCAGTTTTTTTGTCCTAATTGCTGAAAAGAAACTCTATATTAATCAAATTATAGTTAATAAAAGCTATATGTTAGGGGTTCGTTTGATAGTACAGTGAGATGTAATTGAAATTATATTTTGCCCTGACTATAATTTTAAAATTATTTGGTTAATTAATACATATATAATTTTATAAAGGTTTCACTGAAGACTCTTTTGTTTTAAAAGCCTATAATTTATAGTTTTTATAAATCTATATCTTCAAATTGCAAAAACTATTATAATATCAAATACATTAAAAATTTTATAACTTATGGGGCTGCACATCATTATAATATTAACGTGATGTGGTAATAATATTAGATGGTTGGCAAGCATGTGTTTGATAATGTTGTATATGATGCTTTAAAATTAAAAATAAATTAAAATAATATTTTTTATGTTAATATATCAAAACAATTATAAAAATCTATAAAGTTATTTTTTTAATTGAAAATCAATTTAAAAAACAAAAACAAACAAAATCAAGATCACACACACGGTCACACACGGTCACGAATATTTTACACCCAAGTTTCGCATTGAGTGAAATAGCTAAAAACATTTTCGTGCTGGATCAATCATAATCTTTGCATCTCTTAAAAAATTATATTTAAAATAAAATTTTCAAAAATTGAAAGTATTATATATATATATATATATATATATATATATATATATATAGATACAATATATATATATATAATATATAATGCACGTTACCTTCAATAATCACTGTCGAACCTAGAATAAAAAATAAACAATCACTTGCGTAAGATACATGTCAATTAGCAATTCTAGTTTTTCCAAGGGTTCATCTGATCCTTTATCCCTGTTACCCCTTGCAATCTAATTATGGATTTATATTAAAAATTAAATCAATTGTGGATGCAACTACTGAGGTTAAACTTTCCACGAAAAACAAAAAAAAACCCACCAATATCTAGACAGAAAAGACGAAATGTCTTGTTGATCAAGATGCTTTCTTTCTAATGGGCAGAGGTGAGCATTGATTCCTGGACTGTTTATACCGCGGACCACATATCTTTTTAATTAATATTCTTTTAGTATTTTGATATACAATGTTAAAAATAAAATATATTTTTTAATATATATATATATATATTTAAAATAATCTAAAAAAACCATGTTACCAAACCAGTTTTAAACAATTTTTAGAATTATGAACTCAACCCGAAAGTGAATAAAAAACTAAACCAATTGACGGGTTTTTTTTTATTTATTTACATGGATGTTTGGGCCAGCTTGCGTGTATCATGACTAATTCCACGACCTACTGAATAGCCTGCAAGTCTGACGAGCATGTAAAGCACTGCGGAGGTGACAAGCGTGTACAATGAGATTCGAACCCGGATTTGCGTGTATCATGACTAATTCCACGACCCACTGAACAGCCTGCAAGCCTGACAAGCATGTAAGGCACTGCGGAAGTGACAAACGTGTACAATGAGATTCGAACCCGGGTGCAGATAAAGGGAATAAATCCCTCCCACTATTGGGCTAAGATTTCTAGTGCAATTGACAGGTTTTTTTTAGTTAAGTTATAAGCCGAATTATCTTCTTAACTAAGAATACCCAAAACATTTAGAAAACTGTATAGTATGATTAATTTCATGTTATGTTTTATAAATATTCTGAATAATTCTATTAATACAATCACCACTGCTGTTAAAGTTTAAAAAAAAAATGATTCAAAACCATATAATAAGTGGTTTAATAATAAAAACTTGAAATTAATTTTTCTTTTTAATTTTAAATTTGAATATTATGATTACTAATATAATAATAACTAAGAATTTATATAACTATTAATTTTAATATCTATAAAATTAGTTAAAATATATATAAAAATATTATGTATATACAATTTAATACAAAAAAATTGGAATCTTCGAAACGTAAACGATGGGCATACCAACACACCAATCAATTATGAAAGAAGGAAAAAAGAAACACATGGATGCATGATTGACACATCATTAACTAATTAGCGAACTGGGCTGGAGTTCATGTGAATTCATGAAAATAAAGAGAAATTTCTATGTATTCCTAAAGAAAAATTCACTGCGCAAATGAAACTTTTTTTCGAATGGCTTACATTTAAATTCAGTATCTGCAAATCTCACCAAATCCCAAGAACCTGAAAAATGTGAACATCGTGGAAAGTAAAGAGTAAAAAACAGCAGATGAAAATAAAGATTTATGTTTTATACATCTAAAGTGTGTCTTGTGTTTTCAGTTTGTTGAATCCTTCTTTCTCTATTGGCAAACCACTGAACTGTTCTTCTGGCAATTGGCAACCAAAGCTGCCTCTGTCTGTCTGCCTGTGCATTACTTCCAGCCTGTGAAGACACTCTGTTAATGGTGTCCTTGAGACCAAAGCTTCTAATCCTAGAAAAAGCAGTGATCTCAGATACCGATCTTCTGTCAGTTGAATTTATAATCCTTGATGTCTGACCTAAAATCCCTTTTGATTCTGATGTTGAAGGTTGACCTTGAATTGAAATTGGAGATTTTTTGTTGACCGGACTAACCTTGCTTTCCAACAATCTTTTCATTTCTATTTCTTCCTTGATCTTCAAAACTTTCTCATCTTCTGTGTCTCTATTGGCTGTCGATTCCTCATCCAAATCGAGAGTATGGAACCTGTTGCTGGACATATCATGGAGCATCTCTGAATTCAAGAACATGAGGTCTGAAGAACTAGCACTGCTCCATCTATTCTTCAAGACCACATCAGATACAATAATTTTGTGCTTGAACTTATTGAACATCTTTTGATCGTTATCACTGCCTTCAACTTCTTCTTTGATCCATATTTCTTCTTCCTTGCTAACCTTTCCACTTTTACGGAAGCTGCTTCCGACGCTAAATCTCGATGACCCTTGACGATTTTCCTCCCTCTGGACAAACAACTCCACGTTTGAGTCTTCTCTAAGCTCTGATTGATTCCCCAGGTATCGCATGCTATTTGAATAAGTGAAGATTGTCGGGTCCTCAGGATTGACCTTTCGCCTGCAAAGAGGGCAGCTTGAATGTTTTTCGAGCCACTCATCGACGCAGTTAATGTGAAAGGCATGCTTACATTTCGGCAGCAACCTGAGAATTTCAATATCTTCAAATTTTGAGAGGCAGACTGCACATTCAAGCCCTTCTCTTGATCCTTTAAGAGAAGTAAATCTGAAGAAAGGAAGCGACTCTATTACTGTCTTATCGATCCCAGAGAATCGAGATGCTGATCTAGTGAGTGCCGGACCATTTTCTGAACCACCATGAACAAGACCTCCCCTGTGGCAGAACTTCGCATAGAGGAGGAGGATAAAAGTTAGCGAAAAGATGAGGAAGAGAACTCCTATAACAACAGCAAGACTGGGTCGGAAATTCGAGACAGCATCCTGTGAAGGTCCATTCCCCTGGATGAAAGTATTCTGAGCTTGGACTCGGAAGAG
>NW_011503280.1:8327-11918 GCF_000495115.2 Populus euphratica
CAGGTTTGGCTGCTGCCTTGGTGGTCATCTTCCTGTGCATTTCTTATTTTCTTTTTTTTGTTGGTGTCGTTGATCTTGACACTATCCATAGTTTATTCATTAAAATATTGTAACCAATACCGCATACAGTGATGCAATAATTAACATATTTTTGTTTTCAAGTTAATTTATATATATTTTAATTAATTTTATAAATTTTAAAATTTATAAGATTTGAATTGATATTTTTTAAAAAACAAATTTAAAACTTAACCAATTAAATTATATTCCTTATAATTATATTTGACATTTTCTCTTTTGAATTTTAATATTAACCTGCATTTAATGAAGTTTTTTATCAGGTGAACTGTTTCTGTTACCATAATTTACATTGAAAACTTTTTTGTTGGTGTCGTTGATCTTGACACCATCCATAGTTTATTCATTAAAATTTATTCGTTAAAATATATTGTAACCAATACCGCATACAATGATGCAATAATTAACTTTACCGTAATGTATGTGATATTTTTATTTGCTAACATGGAAATTCAGGCTAATTTATGGCTAATTTATAGTTAATTTATATATATTTTAATTAATTTTATAAATTTTAAAATTAATAATTATATAAATTTTCAATAACTCTGGAATTTGTAAGACTTGAATTGATATTTTTTAAAAAATAAACTTAAAATTTGATTAATTGAGTTATATTTCTTGTAATTATATTTAACATTTTCTCTTTTAAATTTTAATATTAACCTGCATTTAATGAAGTTTTTTATCAGGTGAACTGTTGCTGTTACCATATTTACATTGAAAACTATATATATATATGATATTATGTAAGTATCATTAGTATACTTTGAAACGCAAAGCCAGTTGTTGATAAGACCATCGAGGTCACTTCCAATTTGCTTCATTAATTACTGCAATTTACAAGTCAATGTTTGTTGTGCAGGAAAGCCAACAAAGTCAAGCAGATGGCAAGTAGGTAGGTGTTTCACTGCATTAAAGCTATTTTAGTTCTGTGGTTGTATTATTTTTTAAAATATTTTTTTTTATATAAAGATTTTGTCAATAAATCCAAAAAAGCTTAGAAATTAAGGAAAAGGCCACAATAACACATACTTAATAACACAAGCGACACATAAAATGACAAAATAAACTTTGATTTTTCGATTATAAGATTGCGTAATCAAATCTTTATTTTATCAAGCTGAAAAAATAAACTTTGATTTTTCGATTATAAGATTGTGTAATCAAATCTTTATTTTATGAAAACACAAGTAAATATATAAGTATATCTTTTATATATCATCTAGATTTGAAATAAAAATAAAAATTAGTGGCTACAACACAATATAATTAAGAATTAATAATCTAAAAATATTAATTGTAAAACAATATGATAGAACAAGAAAGATTTTACAAGCACAAGAGCATCAATAATTAGAGTTGATAAACAAAATAAAACATTTGAGAAATTTAAAAGGAAAAGAGATGGTTATTGTTGAAGAAAACCGAGACACTCCAAATCCTAAAAAACATGGTTATCTATTTCAGAATCTTAAAGGACACTCCAAATCCTAAAAAACATGGTTACACTCCAAATCCTAATAAACATGGTTATCTATTTCAGAATCTTAACGAAAACACCCCCTCACAAAAAGTTATGAAAATCTTGCTGAGATTTGAAATTAGAGCCTAGAACTAAAATTAAAAGTAAAAAAAAAAACAAGGTAAGCTAAAAACAAAAAATTCAATGGTCAGGATCTATTGTATCATCGAATCATGTTGAATATTGTATCAAAGTCTTAAGATTATAAGCTCATCAAATTTAAGCATTGTACTTGAAGACAGCCTCTTCCCTTTATTCTTTATTCTTTCAAGTGCAAGACATGCATGCACTGTTTGATTTGTCATTAGTAGACTATATTCATGCTGAGGTAAGCTAAGATTATAATAAAGTCAAGGTGAAAACAGTTGTTCTGCTCAAGTGGAAATGGTCAAGAAAACCTAGCTTGTTAAGGAACATGATTGTCGTCTTTGCTAAAGCATACTTTCCATACCCTTTTTAGGAGAAACCAATCTGCAAGGAATAAACACAGACACACCAGACCCGGCAGTGTTTCTCAAGTAGGCACATGGAGGATAATGGCCAGATTTCTTGAAAAGTCAGAGGCACGAAGCGTTACAGGTAACATATATATTTTGGTTATTCTCAACGCTTTTTTGTTTAGCCGCCTGCAGCAAAGAAAAACATCACAACTGCTCCAATCCAACATGAAGAATAAAATACAGATTAGTTTGTTGGTGAGGATCTTGATGTTTATAGCAATATCTAAAAAATCCATCAGTGACATATTCTTCTTTGATAAAATTAATCTATGTTCTACAGCTGTTATGACGGTGAGAAAGCCATCAGTATCTGTGGAACCATAGCCAGAAAACCTACAATACTTTTTCAGGGTGCAGAAACTTCAATTTTACTTTCAATGGTAACTGAGTTCACTTTGTTTCCTCGAGTTTGAAATGAACATGTTCAAAATTCTATGAGATACGGGGCTTAAAATGGAAAAACAGTTTGTTGACACTTCATAAGCAGAGATAGACAGCTAACAAGCGTCATCAAACTTCTTAATAGGCAAGCAAACATGTTTGAGAAATATCAAGAGTTCCTTTCACAATCATTTAATGAGGATCCCATGTTCAAATCCTGTTGTTTGACTAAGAAAAATGTAACTTTCGACAGCCAGGACCACACCAGGTTTTCGCCGAGAGATTGAGTGTCACATTTTCCTTCACAAAAAGAAGGAAATTTAAATTGAAATAGTTTTAACATTACTATTAGACGAAGAAATGAAGCAAGAACATTGATTATCATACACCCCTGCAATGTTTGATTGCATAACCAGTGCAGCTGAAAATAAATCAGCGAGGAAGCATACTGAAAGTATGGAGGGCTGTCACAAGAGGTATACAGGCCATCACCAGATTATGCTTCCCTAAATGGTCACTGGTCGTGTTGAGCAAAAGATGATACACTTCAGCTCTGAGTAGAGGCGGCGGGGTTGGCATTTGGGAATGTAGCTAACCCATTGCCAGCATCTGGATTAGCATTTTCTTCACTTGCATGTCGAACAAACTCCTCAGGGGACATATGGGAACCATGGCAAGCACAAACAATCCTGATTTGGTTTGCACTGTATTTATAAGTAACACCAGAAATTGTTCTGCCATTTGGACCAGGCGCTGTGGTAGAAACCCATGGCAAATTTGGATAGGAACCACATCCCCCAAATTTTATTGCGGGACCAATACCTGGCTTTATGGCTGAAAAATCAAAACAGATGGTTTCAGCTGTCGAACGCTCAGGTGGTGCATCCTTTGGCCTAAAGTTCATGGTGCTTCCTTTTGCATCATCTTCAGTATGAGAAGAGGAGCCTTCCTCTGTGATTAGTTGTTTGGCTCGTCCCAATGTCCTCCCATCAAATTGTGCAACCTCATTAGAATTTTGTGCAATAGCTTGCATGGCTGCTACATGCAAATGACAAAGTTAAATAAAAAGAGAATCATTTTGAATCATATAGCCACAGCAGCATAAAA
>NW_011503282.1:0-2214 GCF_000495115.2 Populus euphratica
TATAAACTCAACATGGACCTTAATGTTTGATACTAACATATTTTGTATTTATTATCTTGTTCACTTTTAATGCTTTGCTTGTTAAATGGTTAATCTAGATTTATGTTATATAACACTTGGTACAACAAATACTTGGTACTTTTATAGCCCAATAGTATGGTATAATCGACACCCGTGCTATGAAAGGAACTTGATTTTTTCTTAATAAAAGTTATAATCATGAATACCTGACAACATTTACAAGTATTAGCTTTATCGAATAAAGTAACTAATATAATCATGTTAAAAATTTATAATCTGATTGGAACCTTATTTGTGTGTAGTTTCCAACTGAGTAACAAAAATAATTTATATTATACTTGTTTGAAATACCATTAGTGAATCCTCTAACCTTGATAATTATTTTATCATTGTTTAATTCTTTTATTAATCTTATATCTCAAATTCATCCTCGTCATCGTCATCATTATCATCATTGCTATTAATATTAAAATTGTTCTTATTGTTGTTGTTTTTTATAATTTGAATAGTTAACCTTCATGTGGTTTGACCTCGATCTTACTAAGTTATTTATTACTTCAACACTCCTACACTTGGGAGAAGATATCAATTTTTTGGTCGTGTCAAGTTTTTGGTGTCATGGTCAGGGAGGTAAATTCTTGTATAAATTATAATTATAATTATTATTTTGTTTTTTCTTTTCACTTTTCTTGTATCTAACTTTGTTTTTTTTTTTTTTTTTTGTTTCTAAATTTTTTTTTTTTTTTTTTATTCTCTTCCTACACGTGTATGAGAGTTTGGTCATATACATTAAGTAGTAGACTTTGTAAGGTATCTCATCATTTTTAAAATATTTAACAAAAAAGATAACAGTTGCTTTAATATGAGAATAACTATATCAAAACACTTGAAGACCACATGAATCCTATAAGAGCAAGTACACCATCATGCATAGTCCCCCCCCAAAAAAAATACATCTTCTTTCAATTTTAAACTAGACATTATTCAAATTTTACCCTTTTTTCATGGCTTAGATTTAGAAACTCTATACTTGTATTTAAGAGAATTTGAAGAGGTCTGTAACACCTATAATGACTCAAATTATAGCATGAATATAATTAGATTAAAGCTTTTTTCTTTTTCGTTAAAAGATAAAGCTAAAATATAGCTATAAAATTTGAGACTAGGATTCATTCGTACTTGAGATGAAATGCAACAACAAGTTTTAAAGAAGTTTTTTCTATCTCACAAATTAAACTCTTTCAAAAGACAAATCACCACTTTCATTCAAAAACCAAGAGAAATATTTTATCAATATTAGGATAGGTATCAAGACTTGTTTAATACTTGCCTTTATCATGGTTTTGAAACATGGAGATTGGTTTCATATTTTTATGAAGGATTAACACTTAAAGATAGGTAAATGGTTGAATTGATGTGCAATGAAACTTTTGAAGATAACGACCCTAATGAAGCAATGGAGTACCTAGACTTGCTAGCTGAAAATGCCTAAAATTATGACACCATGGGTACTTATGAGGCACTGGGTAAAATGCAACCTTAAATATCTCATTGGGTAAAATACAACCTTAAATATCTCATATAGGTATGTGATTGTGCATCAAAAGTGTCATCTTCCAAGCTAAATTTGTATCTTTAGCAAGAAAAATCGAGGCACTAGGATTAAAAAAAAGAGGTCAATTAAAATCTATTCAAGACATTGTGTGTCAAATCTATGAAACTAATGAACACTCAACTAATGACTGTCCAACTTTGCTTCTTTCAAGGAATGCCTCTATGAATAAGCCCATATTTTAAACAATTTTTAAAGGCCCAATCATAACCTATGCTCGTAAACATACAACCATGGTTGGAGAAATCGCTCAAATTTTAGTTGGAAGAGTGATAACTGATACAACTAAAAGATTAATGTCTTCTTCCAAGTGCAGGAGTGTCGAAGTAATAAATAACCCGGCAAGATCGGGGTCGAACCACAAGGAGGTTAATTGTACAAATTATAAATGATAATTATAAACAACAACAATAGTAATCACAACAATAACAATACTAATAGAAATAGTATTAGTAGTAGCAGTAATGGAGAAGAAAAAAGAAGATGAGAACTTTGAGATGGAATATCAATGTAAGGATTAAACAATGATAATAACAAATGTCAAGGTTAGAGGTTCCACTAATGGTATGTCAAACAAGTAT
>NW_011503282.1:2855-4208 GCF_000495115.2 Populus euphratica
ATTGCTGTCCAAAGTTAGAGTCAGATTTGTGTCCGAATTTTTTCTGAAATTGTATTGTGTTGTTCTTTATAGATTTCGGTTCATGTTTATTGAAGTGTTCTTTCTTGGATCCAAATCAAGGATACTAGTGATTGAGGTGAGTTCTTTAGGATATGAATGAATCTTAATGTTTATCTTCTTATTTTCTTCATGAATGATTTATTATTGTAAAGCAATTTTAGAAATCATTTAGGTAATGTTATAATCTTGAATTTTTATGCACAAACTTAGTTTTGGTATAGAGATTGCTTGATTCAATGTCTTACTTAATATGAAAGTACTTGTTCATTAAAATTTGAGACTAGGATTCATTCGTACTTGAGATGAAATGCAACAACAAGTTTTAAAGAAGTTTTTTCTATCTCACAAATTAAACTCTTTCAAAAGACAAATCACCACTTTCATTCAAAAACCAAGAGAAATATTTTATCAATATTAGGATAGGTATCAAGACTTGCTTAATACTTGCCCTCATCATGGTTTTGAAACATGGAGATTGGTTTCATATTTTTATGAAGGATTAACACTTAAAGATAGGTAAATGGTTGAATTGATGTGCAATGAAACTTTTGAAGATAACGACCCTAATGAAGCAATGGAGTACCTAGACTTGCTAGCTGAAAATGCCTAAAATTATGACACCATGGGTACTTATGAGGCACTGGGTAAAATGCAACCTTAAATATCTCATATAGGTATGTACAACCTTAGGGAAGATCATGACTTCCAAGCTAAATTTGTATCTTTAGCAAGAAAAATCGAGGCACTAGGATTAAAAAAAAGAGGTCAATTAAAATCTATTCAAGACATTGTGTGTCAAATCTATGAAACTAATGAACACTCAACTAATGACTGTCCAACTTTGCTTCTTTCAAGGAATGCCTCTATGAATAAGCCCATATTTTAAACAATTTTTAAAGGCCCAATCATAACCTATGCTCGTAAACATACAACCATGGTTGGAGAAATCGCTCAAATTTTAGTTGGAAGAGTGATAACTGATACAACTAAAAGATTAATGTCTTCTTCCAAGTGCAGGAGTGTCGAAGTAATAAATAACCCGGTAAGATTGGAGTCGAACCACTGGGAGGTTAATTGTACAAATTATAAACGACAATTATAAACAATAACAACAGTAATCTCAACAACAACAATACTAATAGAAGTAGTAGTAGTAGTAGTAGTAATAAAACAGTAATGGAGAAGAAAAAAGAAGATGAGAACTTTGAGATGGAATATCAATGTAAGGATTAAACAATGATAATAACAAATGTCAAGGTTAGAGGTTCCACTAATGGTATGTCAAACAAGTAT
>NW_011503282.1:4420-11897 GCF_000495115.2 Populus euphratica
TGCATTTAAAATGAACATTTACCATAAATTAAAGGTATCTTATATTATTAGATACGTTATTATAAAACATGTTTTAGTTAAGGAGTTATTGATACTTCGAGTGCAAAATGATGATATAAAACCTTGATAAAAATGCACTTTTAAGTACTAATCAATAACAATAATGCATAAAATTTATAGCCACCATTTTAAGCACACTATAATTTCTAAAATTCTCATGGATATTCACCTCCTTATGCTCCACCTCCTAGAAAAAATCTTAAAGAAACATTGTAAGCATTCATTGAAAAGCAAGAGATAATCAATACCTAAGTTGTTCAAAGCTTGATATATTTTAAATATACTCTTGCAAAATTAACATTTGCTCTTAATTTTCTAAAGAAATGTAAGTTTTCATCTTAACCACAATAAAATTCTAAGAGGCAATACAATGTAAATGCAAGTAGTTTCAGAAGCCAACATATAGATAAAGTCAAATCAGTTATCACTTTTCATAGTGGTAAGGTTATTAAAAAATCTACTTTTAAACCTTATGAGAAAGATGATGAGTTAATCTCTGAGGGTAAGGAAGGGTTTGAATCCAAACATTAGAAAAAAAGGACTGATTCCTCGCTAGCACTTCCATTTTCTCATGTCATGACCAAACAAAGAAAAGTCAATCACAACTCTAAAATCTTTGAAACTTTCAAATAGATAAGGATCAATATACCTTTGCTAGATACTATTAAACAAGTACTTTCTTATGCTAAATTTTTAAAAGATCTGTGAAGTGTGAAGAGAAAAATAAATGTGAAAAAGAAAGTTATTTTAGCCGACTAAGTAAGTGCCACTCTTCAGAACAATAATGCCTTGAAATATGAAGACTTTGGTTGTTCTATAATTTCTTGCTTTATTGAAGAACATAAAATTAAAAGATTTTTATTTGATCTTGGAGCTAGTGTGAATTTATTTTCATATTTAATTTTTCAGAGTCTCAATCTAGGTAAGCTAAAACCAACTTCTATAACTCTCTTACTTACTAATAGATCTATAAAATTGCTGAAAGGAATAGTTAAAGATGTGTTAATACAAGTTGATAAATTCATTTATCATGTGGATTTTATTGTCTTGGACACACAACCTGTTGAAGCATGTAATTCATTTCCTGTTATTTTAGGATGTTCATTTCTCACAACTTTTAATGCATTGATTAATTGTAGGAATAGACTGATGAAGCTATCATTTGGAAATATGATATTTGAGATGAATATTTTCAATATTTGTAAGCAACCTAGAGATGATAATGATTTACAAGAAATAGATCATATTGAGGAATTAGTTTATGGTCGACTTGAATCTACTTTAAGTAAAAATGAGTTTGATGAATCTGAAGATTTGCAATGATTCATTCTCAAGAAAAAATCAAGGACAAAAAAGGCATCGAAAATGTTAATGTAGATCTTTTATCAAGATTAACAATAGATTTGACATTCGATATCACACAAATTAATGATTACTTTCTTGATAAATCCTTGCTTTCTCTCAGTTCAATGCCTTGGATTTCTAAAAATATCAATTTTCATACTTCAGGATTTTTTTCAACTTACTAGAGTACTGAAGACAAAGGAAAGTTTTTGAATGATGTAAAGTACTTTTATTGGGATGACCCTTACTGTTGCGATGTCGTGGTCGCACAAATTAATTACCCTAGCTTAAAACACAACACACAAGATAGTATAGAGCAAGCAAGGGGTCGATCCCACAAGGAAGATTTAATTTTATCATTATGAGGAATGTGGGGATCATTTCTTGTAAAAAAAGAGAGTAGTGAAAATCTTATGAAATGGATTTTATTGGCCTACTATCTTCAAGGATACAAATGCATTCTACAAAACTTATGAAAATTGTCAAAAAGTTGATACTAGTAAAAAAGTTTTGCTTTATAATTCTCGACACCATTTATTTCCTAGAAGCTAAGATCAAGATGGAGCGGTCTATTTATTGTAAACATGTGTATCCTTATGGGGCATCTAATATTAAGAATCTAAAGAATGACAATATTTTTAAGGAAAATAGACATCATTTGAAAGTTTACTTTGATAATTTTCCTATTGAAAATGAATCCATTGGTTTGAATAATCCTGTAGATAAAGGTTGATTATTTTGCTTTTCTCACATTGTTTTTGTGTTTCATTTTGGTATGGCACTTGTTTTGCTAGTCTCTTTTACCCTAGTCAAATGGCAAATAACGGTATTTCATAACTCTTAAGTTAGTTCTTTCAGTTTTCCATGATAACTTATATCTGTGTATATATTTGTTTAATTTTTTATTCCTTTCTTTTGCATCTCTTTTCCACTTCTTATTTAAAAAATAGACACCACTCTTATAAAATTAAAAAAGTATTTCCCCGCTTTGCCTCAAAATACGATTATAAAAATTTATTGAGCTAGGTGTATAACATTGAGGTTATTAATGAATCATGTAATTCCTAAATATATTAACTCTTGAAATACATCCTAGTGGAAATATGCATCGTGCAATTCATGTTTAATGGCTTTACATAAAGAACATTATTCACTTAGTCTTGAGAATCTAACTATAAAAGATATATAGAATATTATTGACTTAGTCTTGAGAATCTGACTATAAAAGACCTTATTTGCCAATTTTTAAGAAAACTAGATGAGAAGCTTATCGTCGACCTATAGAGGACGTTTAAACTATTCATAGACATAAAACCAAGGGAAGATGTGAGCCACATTCACAACTATGATTTAAGTCTTAATTTGTAAAAATTTATATTTTTTAGTTTTATTAATAGCATATTATTTTGTTGTGTTATTTTTATATTTTTTTAAGTGTGTTTTAATGTAAACATGTGTATCCTTATGGGGCATCTAATATTAAGAATCTAAAGAATGACAATATTTTTAAGGAAAATAGACATCATTTGAAAGTTTACTTTGATAATTTTCCTATTGAAAATGAATCCATTGGTTTGAATAATCCTGTAGATAAAGGTTGATTATTTTGCTTTTCTCACATTGTTTTTGTGTTTCATTTTGGTATGGCACTTGTTTTGCTAGTCTCTTTTACCCTAGTCAAATGGCAAATAACGGTATTTCATAACTCTTAAGTTAGTTCTTTCAGTTTTCCATGATAACTTATATCTGTGTATATATTTGTTTAATTTTTTATTCCTTTCTTTTGCATCTCTTTTCCACTTCTTATTTAAAAAATAGACACCACTCTTATAAAATTAAAAAAGTATTTCCCCGCTTTGCCTCAAAATACGATTATAAAAATTTATTGAGCTAGGTGTATAACATTGAGGTTATTAATGAATCATGTAATTCCTAAATATATTAACTCTTGAAATACATCCTAGTGGAAATATGCATCGTGCAATTCATGATTAATGGCTTTATTTTTATATAGAATATTATTGACTTAGTCTTGAGAATCTGACTATAAAAGACCTTATTTGCCATTTTTTAAGAAAACTAGATGGGAAGCCTATCGTTGACCCATAAAGGACATTTAAACTATTCATGAACATAAAACCAAGGGAAGATGTGAGCCACATTCACAACTACGATTTAAGTCTTAATTTGTAAAAATTTATATTTTTTAGTTTTATTAATAGCATATTATTTTGTTGTGTTATTTTTATATTTTTTTAAATGTATTTTAGGTTCGTCAGTGTTCGATGTTTCAGGTGATGACTTTTATACTCTATCTTTCTATGTTAGGACATTAAGGACAATGTCTCTTTTGGTTGGTGGGAGAGGGTAGTAATATAAAAAGATTAACTAATTGTATTTTCTATTTCATAAATCATTTGCAAAACTGTTGTTACTAAAATGATATAGTAAATGAGTTTTTTTGTTAAAATAACTTTTAATACACATCTTAGTAAATATTCTTAACAAGGTCTATCATAATTCTTGTTGAAATATTCATGTTTACAAACTCTCGTATTGTTATCACTTAATTCTGCTCATATACTTATTTAACAATTATTCTTAAACCTTTATTTTCATACACACACTTTAATATATGATTGTGGGTTGCATATTGGATTATTACATTATTTATATTTTTTTGTTAAAGGTAACAACTAAGAGAAATGGATAGTACATAATTTGCAAAAACAAAAAGCAAAAAAAAATTAATGATAATAAAAACATAGATAAGTTTGGTTTTTAGCCTCCTTAACCTAAAACAATTAAGCTCGAAGGGGAGTTTTAACACCTAATACCTTAAAGTCAATTGACTTGGGAGCTATTGGTCTAATGCTTGTTACATAGGTTGAGGAGAAAAGCTTAAGGGAATCAAACATTGCACTATTTACATATCAGTATCTACAACCTGAGTTATTAAACTTGAAAGGGTGTTTCAACACCTAATGCCTTAAAACCAACTAGTCTAGAAATCATTAGCTAAAAGCTCGTTATATGGGTTAAAAATGCATTATGTTATATGTATATATATTAAAAAAAAGGAAAAAAATAATAATCCCAATTCAAGGAAGTTAACCTTAAATATCAGAATAAAGTTATGTTTTCGTCCAAGTAATAATCTCAATCCAAGGAAGTTAACTATAAATATTAGAACAAAATTCTGTTTTCATCCAAATAAAGCCCCATAACTATGTGTTGATTTATTGAACACAAAAAAAAGTTTATTAATATTTTGGTAAAGAGGTATTGAGTAGATATATAAATTTAATGAGAGTTTGTTTATCTGAATAAATTAATGAAAGTTAAATGATGAATGTCTTACTTTGTGGAACTTGCAAATTGATTTTTCTATTTTAACACTTTGATTACTAAGAACTACTAATAAGCTAGTTGAGGGTTGTGATTAGTACTTAAAAGTATATTTTTATTAAGGTTTTATATCAATATTTTACATATGAAGTATCAATAACTCCTTAACTAAAGCATGTTTAATAACAAGTCTGATACTATAAGATACCTTTAATTTATGATAAATGTTCATTTTAAATGTAGACCTATCATATAAATCAAATGATTGATTGATGAGTTCAACTATTGAAATTGAGAAGACAAAGAGAGGGTGGAGCTTAAAAAAAGATGTTGGTTTAGTCTAAACTAGAACACTGTTTAGTCATTGGGTCATATCTAAAGTTGTAAAACTTGAATTTGGGTTTGCTCTATATGAATGATGATTAATACTTAAAAGTGCATTTTTATCAAGGTTTTATATCATCATTTTGCACTTGAGGTATCACTAACTTCTTAACTAAAACATGTTTTATAATAATATATCTAATAATATAAGATACCTTTAATTTATGATAAATGTTTATCTTAAATACAAACCTATCACATAAATAAAAGGATTGATTGATGAGTTTAAGTACTGAAATTGAAAGGACAAAGAGAGAGCCAAACATAAAAAAGAGATGCTGGTGTAATTCAAACTAAAACACTATTTGGTATCATATCTGGAGTTCTAGATCTCAAATTTAGGTCCATTTTATATGGATGGAAAGGTAAGACAAAGGCCTACAACTTTCATGAAGCTAAGATTTAAAAAGACCATTTTTAAGTTTCAATTGTAGAAACAATGAAAAAGTTCGAATCTATCTTATAGCCTAGATATTGTTCAGTGTTCAGCCCATATCTTGAGTTTTAGAAGTCCAAATGACCTCAATTTTTTTTCCTAGAAAGTTGAGACAATTTTCTTGAACTTTTATGAGTAAGGTCTGGTTCAAATTTTGATGTTATCAATGATGTTTTGTTCTAACAGGAAGATAAAGATTGTCACCAAGTCAAGATGTGGCCACCCACTCATCAATTAGTCATCAAATCAATAGTTTCTAGTTTTGGCCTATAAAAGGAAGCATTTATCATATATTCAGGCATCTTGGTTTCTAGATCAAGATCATGCTCTTACTTTCTCTCTTTGTATTTTTGTAATGCTTAAGTTTTACTTTCATTAATATCTTATTTATTCCTTTCATTTTGTTTGCTTTACTTAGTTAACTTTTATCTTATTTATATTCTTATCTTGTTTATTTTTGTTTTTCTCTTTCATTACGTTTGGTTAAGTTTATCATGTCAAGGTGAAAAGGTTACAACAATAGTGTAAGAATAAGTATAGTGTAAACTCAACATGGATCTTAATGTTTGATACTAACATGTTTTATATTTGTTATCTTGTTCACTCTTTAATACTTTGTTTGTTAAATGATTAATCTAGATTTATATTGTATAATACTTGGTACAACAAATGCTTGGCACTTTCATAGCAGAAACTGTATGGTATAACTGACACTTATGTTATGAAAGGAACTTGATTTGTTGTTAACATAAGTTATAATCATGAATACCTGATAACATTTACAAGTATTAGCATTATTCAAATATGATAACTAACATAATATGTTGATAATTTATAATCTGATTGGAACCTCCTTTCTGTGTGGTTTCCATTTGAGTAATAAGAGTTTATACTATACTTGTTTGAAACACCATTAGTGGATCCTATAACCTTGACATTTGTTGTCATCATTGTTTAATCCTTACATTGATCTTCCATCTCAAAGTTCTCATCTTTTTCTTCTTCTTCTATTATTATTATTATTATTATTATTATTATATTATTATTCTTGTTGGTGTTATTATTGTATTGTTGTTAATTATAATTTATACAATTAACCTCCTTATGGTTCGACCCTGGTCTTGCTATGTTATTTATTACCTCGATACTTCTGCACTTGGAATAAGACATCAATCTTTTGGTTGTGTTAGATAGAAAGTTAAGACATAGGCCTGAAACATTCATATGAAAAACAAGACTCAATTATGATGTTTGGAAGTCCAAATCTTAGCAATAATGGAGAAGTTCGAATCTGTCTTGCAACCCAAATACTGTTTAATGTTTAGCCCATATATTGAGTTCTAAAAGTCCAAATAAGCCTAATATTTTTTTGTTGGAAAGCTGAGATAATTTTCTAGAACTTTCATGATTCAAGTTTATTCAAATTCTGATGTTAACAATGACGTTTTGTTTAGAAAGGAAGATAAGAATTGTCACCAAGTCAAGATGTGGCCACCCACTCATCAATTAGTCATTAAATCAATAGTTTCTAATTTTGGCTATAAAAAGAGGCATTTGTCATGTATTTAGACATCTTGGTTTCTAGATTAAGATCATGCTCTTTGATTAGTATTTAAAAATATATTTTTATTAAGGTTTTATATCATCATTTTGCACTTGAAATATCAATAACTCTTTAACTAAAGCATTTTTATAATAACATATCTAATAATATAAGATACCTTTAATTTGTAGTAAATATTCATTTTAAATACAGGCTTATCACATAAATGAAATGATTGATTGGTGCGTTTAAGAACTGAAATTGAAAGGACAAAGAGATGGCCAAACATAAAAAAGAGATGTTGCTGCAGTCCAAACCGGAACACTATTCTGTAATTGGATCATATCTGGAGCTATAGATCT